>NC_057807.1:107308218-107486915 GCF_018294505.1 Triticum aestivum
AACCATGTCTTACGGACGCATTTGTCTGAAATGTGAGTGGGAGTTACAGTTCTACCCTTACCTATAGGCTTCTCGGCTTGGGTCTGTGTACTGAGGGTCGGGGATAGTAGAGTAACTTTGCTTCTCCCCAAATAGTGGGCGGGAGCGATATCGGGCGAGGAGGGCGTGTTTTGAACTATAGTGGGCGCAAGCGATTTCGGGCGAGGAGAGCGTGTTTTGAAATAGTGGGCGCGAGCTATTTCGGGCGAGGAGAGCGTGTTTTACCGACCATAGTTTATGAATTATTCAGCACATGTCATTTCGGCCGAGGAGAAGGTGCGCTTGGATGAAGTTACAAACCTACCCTCGATGTACAACGGGCCAATTGATGCATGTCCCACATAGGACGGTAATTTCACGTCTCCCATTTATTTTCTAGGGCGAATTCCACCGAGTAGAGAGGATGTTTAACGGTTTGTTCAAATTTTGTGAGAACGAGCATCCACGTATACCTTACCAAGTCGATTTGAATCAAATTTTGAAATATCAGCTTGCCACTTCTTTTTTAGATGGAGAGATGATGCTCGGGAGTAATGTGTTTTTACATGCTCGTTGCTAGTGATTTACTATATGACAAATAGTTGACCCACTCAAAAACGCGAATCAAACCCAAAATGGAATATCTCGATTCAATGAAATAGCTCGTTTAGTAGGTCAAAATAGTGAACTAAATCCAAAATTGAACACCTCAATTGAGTAGCATGTTGTACAGTATTATAGTACTCCATGAACATGTTGAAAGTCAAATTAATGAACTTGTTTGATATACGCATATATCCGTTCATGTGTGGATTGTAGACAACATGTTCTCCAATTTAAATATTTGAATGCAAGTTTATATCGAAACATGGTTTATATCAGTCTTTGATGCATAAAATGCGACCTCCCCCTCTCCCGGACTCCTGTTCTCTCTCTCTCTCTCTCTCTCGCTCTCTCTCTCTCTCTGACAATATTCAATTCTGTCGCACGCATCTGACACAAAATCCTTATTGGTCCCTCTCCCTTTCTCTCCATCTCTCTCTCTCTCTCTCTCTCTCTCTCTCTCTTTGTGTGTGTGTGTGTGGGGGGGGTCTTTCTAGTTTGCATGCATATATACACCATCTATAGGTCTCTCTCGCACACTATGTATGATACTCTAGCTATTCCAAGCTAGATATCTTGGGTGCACTCATCGTATGCACACAAATTCCTTGGCTCTTTGCCCGTAACTCTCTCACGCACCACTCTGTCGTCTCGGAGCTCTTCCCCCCTCTCTCAAACTCTCCATCCACCTGGGTCACACATACACATGCATATCTCATTCGCACTCAATAGGCCCATCTAAAACTCTATCTCTCTCCCTCATTCTCTCTCCATCTCACACGCACACACACACAATCTCATGCCTAGCTAGCCAAGTACGATGGTCTCTCATTCAATTGTAGGCACACACAGTCCCCCTATATGTATATGACTAGCTAATCTTAGTCTCCATCACAAACATGTGCATGGTCTATCTCGATTTCTCTCGGGGCATCTTTCTATTGTGCACGCACTCCCTCGATCTCCCACCCATATAGTCCCCTCACGATCTCGAGGGGATCTCTCTATCACAAACACACCCTCTCTCCCTCCCCATGCATCCATGCCATCCATGTGTCCCTCTCGACCTTTGTTCCTTGTTGGCCAGACCTCTATTGGACATGTGCTACAGGGGTGTCTCTCTCCGTTGCAAACAATCACACACTAGCTATCTTTGTGTATCTCCTCGCCTCACTTTTCCATCTCAGAGATGCATGCGTGATATGTTCGCATAAGAAACGAAAAAACACAAACACTCTCTAATTTATCGTTTGTTGTCACTTTCTCTTTCACACACATACTCTTTTTGCACACTTATTCATTCTCCTTCACACACACTTGATCTATCTCGACTTAGGCACTCTTCCCGGTCCATAGAATATAGATTTATTGAAAAGTCAAACATCACAAAGTTTGACCTTGTACGTGGAGAAAAACAATTACATCTAGTACGGCAAACATATACCATTAGATTCACCATGAGATGTAGTTTTGTATGATGTATCTTTGGTATTGTAGATATAAATAACATTTACGTAAACCTGATCAAAGTTTCCAAAGTTTGACTTCTAAAATATTTACATGCACTGCATTATCGAGCAGATGGAATATCTCTTTCCCCCTCTCAGCTATCTGACGCACCAGTCAGCCTTATCGGGGCTCCTCAATCTCTCTCAAACTTTATTGGCCAGTTTGGTTCGTGACCTGACCCTCATGCCTTGATGGTCAGTACTGCCTGGTGTGGACGTGAGATGTAAAATATTTCTGCATGGCCAGGCTTGTGTGGTGCTGAAGCGTTTGGTTCATGCCTGGGCCAGGCAAAGCATCAATGTCCCATCAATCAATCCATGCAACAATTATTTAATGCTAATATCCATCCATGTTGCTGTTAGCCTCGTGGCCGAACGACCAGGCACGACCAGGCGTTCGAAACCGGTCGCCTGGGCCAGGCTACTTGCAGTGTGTGGAGTCCAACCAGGCTAATTAAAGTGCAAGGGAACCCAGGCCAGGCGGGCTTTCTTTTTCACAGGGTAGCAACCAAACAAGCGTGCATGAAATCCAGCCACAACCCCAGGCCAGGCAAAAGATGGTCAGGACGCAAGCCAAACTGACCTTATATCTCTCTGGTTCACACATACACATGTCTTGCTTGCGCTATACATATAGACCCATCCAACACTCTCCACCCTTGTTCTCTCTCCATGTGACACGCACCCCCCTAAGTACCATAATCCCTCACTCCATCATAGGCGCAAGCACTCCCCCCCCCCTAAGTATGATTATCTCTTACTAGCCATCAGGAACACACGTATTGTCTCCTTCCATCCATACGTCTATCTCGATATCTCTCGGGGCATCTTCTATCGCGCACACACCTTGTCACTCGATCTCCCACCCATGCAGTCCCATCACGATCTCCAGGGGATCTCTCTATGACAAACATACACTCTCTCCTCCCCATGTCTGCATTTTCTCTGTACGTCTCTCTCGACCTCTCTCCCTTGTTTGTCAGACCCCTCTTGGCCACATGCTAGGGGTCTTGCTCTCTCGGTTCCAAACAACCACACACTATCTCCTCACCTTGCCTCCGTTGTCGAAGATGCATGTGTGATATGTTTTCATAAGACACGCACGCTTTTTCTCTACTTTTATTGTGTGTTGTCCATGTCTCTTTCACACACGCACACACACTTTTTCACTCACTCTCTCTCTCTCTCTCTCTCTCTCTCTCTTGTTAGGGACTCTATCATGTCCATAAGCATATGGATGTTTTGAAAAGTCAAACCTCAGAAAAGTTTGACCAGGTATATGTGGAGAAAAACATTTACATCTGGAACGATCATTAGATTCATCACAACATGTACTTACTTCATACTATCATTTATCTTTGGTATTGTAGATATAAGTAATTTCTTTATAAACTTGGTCAAAGTTTCAAAAGTTTGACTAAAAAAATGTTGGAACTACATTATTGAACGGAGGGAGTAGCTCTTTATCTCTCTCTTTGCTATCTCTCACGGGCCTCCCCTCTCTCTAGAACTCTCTATACCGACAGATTATACTCTCAATGTGTCAGTGTATAGCTCCATATATTGTTTAGTTGACCGATCAACCAATCCACATGCTGCCTTGTCAGCTCGTGTTCTGTATCTTCGTGTGCTGGCCCGTGTGGCAGTGGGTGAAAATAAGTAAACTAGAGGCCCATCTGACACGCGGTGAAGTAAACAAAGTTGAAACCACTCGGAGTAGCACCCAGCATGCTAGTAAATTGAGGGCACATTGAGGACACACTTCTTGCGCGCGAAGGACGCACTCACGCACAATTCACCACCGCGCGGAGGCATGCACAGAAGGACGCACTCGTGCACACCCAGCACACAACACACACCAGCACACGTATACACCAGCGTCGCCGCTGGTTGAGATGGACGGCAAGGCAGCCAACAAGCGGAGGCGACTCAAGCCAAAACCACATCCGGCGAGCCTGGACTTCATCAGCAGCCTCCCCAACAACATGCTGCTCATCATCATCGGCCTCCTCCCCACCAAATCTGCCGTGCGGACCGCCCTGCTCTCCCGGCGGTGGCGCCCCCTCTAGCGCTGCGTCCCCCTCAACCTCACCATTGACAACTGCCTCTGCGATGGGGATTGCAAACGTATGGCCGCAATCTCCAAGATCCTTTCATCGCACCCTGGGCTAGCTAGACGCCTTGACATCCGCATGTTCAATACCAACTGCAAGGTCCAACCCAAGTTTGACAAGTGGTTCTTATCCCCCACCCTAGATCAGCTCGAGGAGCTCAGCTTTGAAGCTGGACGATGTCACTCTCTGCCACCGTCCGTGCTCCGCCTCACGCCAACGGTGCACCGCGCCAGCTTCAGCTCCTGCTATCTTCCCCAGATTAATGCCGCGCTCGCCCTTCTTCTCCCTCAACTCAAGCAACTCGACCTCTTCAACATTGTCATCTGAAGAAGGCTATGTTGAACCTGCTCCGTAGCTGTACTGCGCTCGAGTACCTTCGTCTTGAGCAGATCCACGGGTTCATTAGCCTCCACATCGCCTCGATGAATCTCAGATGGATTTATGTCTCTTGTTGGCCCCGCAACAAGACAACAATTGGGAAGAGATCACTCCAGCTGTTCCACGTTATGGTCATTGAGAATGCGCCTTTCCTTGAGAGATTGCTTGTATCGGATCTAGAAGGTCCAACAAAAATCAGGGTCATTAACGTGCCGAAATTGACAGCGTTGGTGTACTCGTCTGCCAAATTCTTCGAACTCTTTATTGGATCCGTAATCGTTCAGGTACAACACTCATCTTCTTCTCCGTCTTCTTGAAATTCACATTTTTAAATTTCTTCTTGATGTATTTACGACCGTCTTACAGAAAATGATTCCCACAAGCTTGACCCAGTCCATGCGCACAGTGAAGATCTTAGCACTAAAATCTATCGGCCCCAATCTGGATCAAGTTGTTGGATTCCTTACATGCTTTCCGTGCACGGAGAAGCTACTCATCGAGGTGAAACTTCTTTCCTATAAGTAAACGGTAATCACAACGTAGCTCAACTTTTTCGTAATTTTCCCAAATTACGATGACAAGTGTAGTGTTCAAAACTGCATCTACGCACTGCACCGAAAGAAATGTTTTTAGTATTTTTTTCTCATGTGATCAGCTGCATCGTTTTTATGTTGTACTACTATAGTAGCCTAGGCTAGTCATAGTGGAAAGTAAGTTAGACTACTCCAGTAACTTTATGGTTACCCTAAGAGCAAGTACTACCTCCGTCCTGGTTTACTCTTCCAATTTTGTAGTATCAAAATTTGACCATAGATTTTACTGACAAAATGTTAATGCATGTCATTAAGAACTATATCGTTGGATTTGTATTTGAACATAATTTCAAATGGTGTAATTTTTAGTGACATGCATTGGCATTTTCTTAGGTAAATCTATGGTCAAAATTTTATACTAAATACGAGGTAGTATTCCCTCCGTCCCAAAATTCTTGTCTTACATTTGTTTAGATACGGATGTATCTAACACTAAAATGTAACTAGATACATCCGTATTTATACAAATTTAAGGCAAGAATTTTGGGATGGAGGGAGTACAAAAGTGGGCTATGTAGGCCAAAACATGTGCCAAATTCACTTGTGATGCATTTGGCATCGATGCCCCTCCATTGCTCACCTGGTGCCCCAATCTGGATCACCTACTTTGCTCCGGTGCCAAATTAACTCACGGAATGAAAAAACACTGCGTGGGAGAGAGAGAGGACTGATGCAATAAAAAACACTTGTTTGGGAGAGTGAGAGGCTGGTGTAGTTGGTTTGATTTATTTGTTTATACATGTGGGTCTGTGTGCACAGCGGTGCCAACTCTCTCACATCGTGAGAGCGGTGCCAAAATCTTTTGATTTGACATCGATGCGTATTATGTGGCATACTTTTGTGAAATATGGCATTGGCCATATAGTGGAAGGCAACAAATGCCCAAGCTCTTCACGTGCTCCTAGTTAAATGAGAGGAAACAGAAAGAGAGAGAGAGAGAGAGAGAGAGAGTAAAAAATATCACTAGCCAGCCAACCCTATCGTATGAGCGAATGATATTGGTACCTCTTGATGACACGACAATCTTATACAGCCAGCTGCTCTAATATGTTCTCTTCTTTTGCAGATAAAAAAAGACTCGAAAGTGAAAAATGTGCTGCACTATAACAATCTCATCGAATGCCTTGATCTCCATCTTACAGAAATTGATTTGATCACCTACCGAGGCAGCACATCTGAGATTAAATTGGCCAGGTTCTTTGTTCTGGAGGCAAGTGTGCTCAAGGTAATGAGGTTTGGCATTCTCTGGCGCAACAATGAATGGCGTGCTGATCACCGCAAGCATCTAAGCCTAAATGACAAAGTCTCCGCAGAAGCTGAATTTGTTTTTGAAACATCAAGTGGCCAGAGACTCGAAAACTTATTTGCCCATTAGTGACTTGTCTGGGCGGTGGATTTTAGTTTGTACCATAATGTTGCATCCACCTAAAGTAACGAAAGTTCTTACGTAAACTTCCCGGTAATTCCCTCTTCGTAGGTGTAGCATTACTCCTAACATTTGTAATATCAGTTTGAAACTTGTAATATTGCCGTGTCCTATTCCTGCGTTTTCAAAATCCTGCGAGTCAAATAGGTCCTGAGTTGGTGATGATGTTGTGCCTCCCATCTTTCACCAATAGCCGTCGGATCTAGATCTGACGCATACAAACCAAGCTTCTCCATTTTTGCAAAAAGATGCCCGCACTTGTTCCCTATTTACAAACAACTCCTTGTCTCTCACAATCAGCCTCATCTCCTCCCCACCACATCTAGAAGGCCGTGGAAAAAATCTGGTGTGATGGCCGCTGCCAGCGCCGTCCACCCACAATCTTGGTGTTCCGTGCAATGCACGGGCATCTACGCACGGGAAATTATGTCGAACAGGGCTAGTTGTAAGTAGGCTAGCTCTACAGCCATGATGATAGTGACTGCAGATGGTGAGGCTGAGTATGGTATGCCGAACACGGCGCCTATACTCAGGTGTCATCTCCGGCGCAGGGTCTTGTCACTTCACTGTGAGGAGCAGCACATAATAATTTGACCAACGGGTAGTACAGTCCTAGTACTCCTACTACTACATTGGTAGTACTACTACTAGTACTAGTAGCACCACCGTCTGGATTTAGGAGTACTACCACATCCATCTGGATTTTAGTATTTGACTAGCAATATCTAGTAATGCATGTCAAAAAAATGTACTACTCCCTCTGTAAATAAATACATGGCGTTCTATTCCTACCGGCGAGAGAACTTAATGTCTTTTTGCTAAATAGAGTACTAATAGGATTACATGCAATGAACTAAACACTGCATGCCATGTTTGGTAGTTATGTCATGAAATAAGAAACAAGGAGGGAGTTAATGCACCATGCCTAAGTGTTTTGGGATTATTTGGTTTTCGTAAGGTGACTTACACAACATTTTTGTTTACATGCATTAACATTTTATTAGTTAAATCAAAGGTCAAAACTTGGCACAAAATGCAAAGGGGACCAATAAACCAGTAAACATCAAACTTTCTCTCATTTGGCCCCAACTAGAGGTCCGGTGAGATGACTATACTGCACCGGCACGGAGGGGGACACAGCTTCATTGACTTATGGCAACTGCCTTTTGGTGAATGACACGTGGGCCCAAGGGATGGCTGGCCCACCTATCATACAGCCAAAGGCAGGTGCAGTAGAGGGCCGAGGAGTAGTACAAAATCCTACGCACCTACGCACGCTAACCAAGGGCAAGAGTGATCACTCGAATCGCAAGATCAGTTGACTAGAATCTAAGCTAGACCCATGGAGGCGATAAGCGCGAGCATCAGCCGGCTGTTCCAGATGGTCCACGACGCCGGCCTGCGGCCCAGCATCGAGGAACGTCCCCAGGTAGTATTGCTTGAGGCCGCCAGGGTGAGGGGCCGCTTGGACCACAACTTCGTCTCCTTGTTCGACGAGGTCCTCGTCGGTTTCCTCAACAAGTTCACCATCATCAAGAAGCTCGCGGACGACTTTGACGTACGCCTCCAGCCGACGTGCCCAGGCTCTGTGATGCCCGCCACCCTCAACGGCCACTATGGTGACAACCTCTTCGACGCACTGGTGGCCCTGTGACTGCCGCCATCACGCCGGAGAATGTCCACCTCGAGGTCGCGCTCGCCGCGCAGTGCCTGGTGTAGCAAGACACCATCGACATAATCACCCACGTCTACACGCAAATCGTCCAGAAGGACTACTACATGCAAGAGGAGGACGATAGGATGCTAGCCTTCTTGGACCGCAGAGCAACCTTGGACGGCATTGTTCAGAAGCACGTTGAGCTCGCCGCCAACGCCGCTGCTCCTCACACGTCGGTTGGTGACCTGGCGCACTAGGGCGTGAGGATGTCGTTGATGGATCCGTATGTATTTTTATCTTTCCGTCAAATCCATGTAGTAGTATATGATACTACTAGTAATTATCTTACCTTTCGCATCAACTTCATAATTTTCGTACGTACTCCATGCATGAACGACGCCAGAACCAAACTTCTTATTACTCTAGGCAAAATCGTTATTTTCTATCTATCGGTCGCTCCATGGAGCAGAACCAAATTTTACAAGTTACGAGTTTAGAAGGAAAAACCTGCCATGTTCGCGTCGCACCCCCACACGGTTGGTCCGGCATGCCGCTCAAGCGAGAATGCGTGCGGTGCTGCATTTTCACTTCCAAGTGGGACCACAGTTGAGCAAACCGACTATCAACAAACCCCCACCCTGCCCACCGCGCGATGGCTGAGAAAACGGGAGGGATAAGAGATGGCTATAACACGGACTCCAAGAAAATTGGTGTCGGATGGGACTCGTGTGGGTGGCGTGTGCCATACTGCTAGACGTGAATGCTAGTTATGGCCCATGCCACCCCACTGTATCGAGCCTATATCAAGGTACGTAGAACAAATTTCCTGCAGTCCATGCTCAGCCCTCCTCTATCTCTCTTCTCAGCCAGCCAGCGGACGTGCGGAGCCCATCGTCTGTTTGCTCACATGCGGTCCCACATGTTAGTGAAAACGCAAGAGGACCCACTGAACCTGCACATCTTTCACCTCGACATGCTGGTGATGAAAAACAAATCCAATAAAGATCTTCGGTGGCTGCTTTTGGAGTTACTCAAGAGTAGTAAGATTCTATTTACAGTTTAACCCAAGATGCACATCTCGTGGCTTCAACTACCACTCTATTTTCTTTCATGACACGACCTGGATGCTGGATGTCCCATGTGTCGGCAAAAGGAGGAAGAACCCAACCAAATCTTCGGTTGTGCTCTCGGATTAGACTAGTTGTGCTAACTTAAAATTTTTATTGTGTACTACCTCCGTTCCAAAATACTTGACTTCCATTTGTCCAAAAATGGATGTACCTATATACTAAAACATGTCTAGATACATATATATTTTGACAAATAGAAGGCATGTATTGTGCAACGGAGGGAGTAGAATGGATGCAAGTCTTGGTATTGGGAAGAAGAGTACATCCATATATTGATATAGCACAATTTAGTAGATGTTCTAGAACTTTTAGCTAGCATAGAGGCTAGAGATGAGACTAGTGCACTTGTTGATACTCCTACTAGAATAGAGGCTAGACATGAGACTAGATGCGAGGAAGCAACGTCTACTTCTTTACACTCAAAGAAGAAAGAAGCACGCAAGATCGAGCCTCCGCAGATCAACAATGAATCCATCGAGAAGGCACTAATCCAACTTACAGGAGTAGTAAAATGTATTCTTGTGGTTCTTGTTTTCTTTGGTCTTGCTTGTCTAGTCAAAATTATTGTTGGAGTTCGTGCAAAACGGAGGTCCATTTGGGGTCGTGCGTTGGAGTTGGCCTTACAAGTGAGACCGCAGTTGAGGAAACCGACTATCGGCAAACCCCCACCTCACCCGCCACGCGATGGCTGAAGTTAGAGAAACGACGAGGTTGAAGAGATTGCTCTAGCACGGACTCCAAGAAATAATATGG
This sequence comes from Triticum aestivum, assembly GCF_018294505.1. Classification (NCBI taxonomy): domain Eukaryota; kingdom Viridiplantae; phylum Streptophyta; class Magnoliopsida; order Poales; family Poaceae; genus Triticum; species Triticum aestivum. The sequence goes on from NC_057807.1 coordinate 107,318,399, forward strand.
TGTTAGATGGATGTCGTGGTGGTGGCGTGTGCCGTACTCCTGGAAGTGAATGCTTGTTCTGGACCATGCCACCCTACTACTCCTACTACTTACTATATACTACTAGTATCGAGGATTCGAGGTGCTGGTTATGTACAGTATGGCTACAGTAAAAACACCCGCCCGACGCGCGAAGCATGTGAAGCTAGTACAAATAGTGTACTAGTACTATTGTTGATTGGCCTCATCCGATAACCTGTTGCAATGCACGTACAATTATGTATTTGGAAAATATTTTTTTGCCTCGTCGCACCACTCACTCAGAGAAGCGACTCGAAAGCCATTCATAAATTTAGTAAGTTTATCACAGGCATATCATTTTATTACATACAACAGGTCATCAACCCACATCGACAACGAGGATACATTATAAATACTAAAATGATAGTTTTGTCCAAGGAAGAGCGAGTTTTCTCGAAGACTATCAATTCTGTACCAGGGAGAAGGAGTTGGTGCTAGCACACTAGTATCCATCCCGAATACCATGCAACAGGTGTTGGAATAGGTCCGGAGAGTGCGACCATGGGAGACTACACCTGCTTCCTTAGTAGTAACATCATCAGTGGGCTGTATACACACAAGAAGAGGTGATCCATCGGAATTAGTTGCCAGGCTCCACAGAGTATATGGGCGCTGCTCATCCTCATGCTCGTGATCATCACCATCGTCATCTCCCCCTTGGTTATAAAATTTTTCAAGTATAGGTGGTGGAATGTTTGCAGGACCTTGGAAACACAAGAAGAAGGTTAATTAGTAAAGGGAAACTTGCTAACCCGCATGCATGTGGATGAAACAATTATAATTACGGTGGAAGACAAACGTACCAAAATCATAAGGATTCCATGCAAAAACAGTGCCACGAGTGGTGGCAGCAAACACAAGGCCCTCGTATTGAATTGCATCACAGTACTCATCCGTGTACAGAAACTGATTTTGAGCAATATCCATCCAGTCAAACCCCGAAGGACGGCAACAAGCTTGTTGAAGATAGCAACAACTTCATAGTTGTTATAATTCCAAGAGCGGTTGGGGACTCGACAAATTGCTATCTTCCGTAGAAGACAGTCACCATCATCGTATTTGAACGTGCATACAATACCGGCATGCTCAACCTCTGGGCAGTATGCTGAGATTTTTGGAAGTGGAACCCGGTCACGAGTGTACACATTCACAAGTTCCCACTCGCAGTTGGACCCAATGTAAACAACCCAATCTCCATTTGCGCCTGCCCAAGCCTTACCCTCAAGCGATGGCATCTTAACATCATACGTATCATTATCAAGCGGCATCAACTTGCACAGGGCGAGGTCTCCGTCGTCCCGGCGCCAGTCATCAGGGTCACGGCAAAGAAGATAGGGGAGATCAAACCGCTCCTTGACTCTCGGGTTCCTTGTAATGATGTTATTAGTTGAGTCGAGAATGGGCTTGAACGAACCTGCCATGCTAGCCGAGGTGATAACGTCACACCGATCAATAAGTTCCTCCACCACGTCATCTTTCAGATCAGGGCAAGAATAACGGGGTCGTTTCCGGCCTGTTCCCTCCATGGAGAAGATGATCAAACAATGGCAGAAGAAAGGTTGAAGGGCTAAAGGAAAATGGTGGAGGGAGAGGAAGAGCGCGCGACAGCAGTTCCAAATCGAGAGGGAAAGGCGAAGAGTCGATGGACGGTTGCCAGTTTGCCACGGTTCACGAAGAGGCACCCCGGCCTACACGTCCATTCGGAAATACTACTACTTGTCGTCGTCTCACTGATATGTTGGAACGGGACCACATGTCTACGAAACATGGTGTGTAATTTCTCGTGCAAAATGCGATCTGGCCGCGTTGGCCCGAGGTGCCGCATTAGTTATCGACCTTTATTTTTTTAATGGCGTGCCATTCAGTTTTGATGCACGACTAACTGGTACTATACGTAGAGAAAATATAAACTACTCTACCACTACTCCACCTCCAGTACTTGTAGTATAAAAAAGATATATAGGCTGGAGCTTCAGTGCTTTCTTGCTAAGGGCTGCCCACTTGCTTCTCACACTACCACCCTCTCTCCATATCTAAAAAAGAAGGCCTCTCTCTCCCTCCTCACCGGTGGTCACAGATCCGTCGGGGAAGAAAAGGACGTGCAACATTGACGCACTCATCGTCGGCGAGCGAGGTCACGCACTGACGACAAGGCCGTCCTCTTAGACCTAGCGCCCACGCGGGATGGCCTCCGTCCCCAAGCTCGCTGTCGTAGTGTGTGCGGAGGACGACAACCATGAGCAAAGCCACTTCCCACCGACCCTCAGTTATGCTAGCTCTTTTCGAACCATACCCTTGTTCTATTGCCCCATCTGCCACGTCGTTGCATGTGGATCTTTTTCCACTCCACCATCTTCCCAATTTGCTATCCTCTGCTCTGCTGGCCATGCAGACGAAAACCATAATTTGCACTATTAAAGGAAACCCTACTTCATGTAGACTAATCCATGTCTGGGTTGAATAAGGAAAGGAAGGGAGACTGTACTATCCAAGAGAGTAGGCATCGAACCCGCATCTAGGTTGAAAAGGGGAAAATCAGTAGCTAAGGAACGAGTCTCGTGTCTCTTGGTTGAAGAAGGGTAGAAAGGCATGACAACGCAATAGAGAATGACCAGGTCGATCGGTTTGTTGTCCTCACATAGGAAAAGGGTGTCTAAAGAGAACAAAAATGGGATGTAATCCACATATGCTGCCTGGATATTTGGTGCTCTGGGCAACCATACCTCCCTCACCACTCTGCGTTCGTGGAGGTACATCATATTGGTGCGCCCACTGTCCGAATGGGCCTCCCATGCTCTTATTGCCACTTTTTTTGCTATTAGTATGACGCCAGCAGTCAAGTCAAGCAATGCTACTGCTAAAGTGATGCCACATTTAACTAATGCCACTCTCAGTCTAATGCCACCAATAAATTTAAGCAATGCCATTTAATGTCACTGGATTATTCCAGGGTTAGCTATTGATTATGGATGTATTAAAGATATTTTAGCTAAGGCATTCTATGCTGTTGCACAACCAGTATACCAACGATGAAACTTGTTACTACCTTTAGATTTTTGCATTGTTAATGGCTTAATGCTTATAGATTACATACCTCACTTTCATGAGATAAGTTAATTTTTTTGTACAGTGTCACCAAAATGCCAAGGCGCTGATGTCATTTTATTTTGGTTAAACTCCACAAACAATTATGAAGACAAGAGGAAAGGTCAAGAGTGGTCACTTCCTCCTCCGGCTGTTCTCTTGATTCGTTCGATCAAGTTTTTATGTTTGATCGATTATCAAGATCGGGATAGCAATTTTTAAGGTCCCCTCGAGTTTGAAATGATATTTACCTTGGAGGTACATGGTTTGCAATTTTTTATACTATCATTAGTTAATAATGCTAGTTACCTTCAGACTTTTGTATTTGGTTTAATGCTCATGCACAGCTAGTATACCAATGCTGAAACTTGTTACCTTTACATTTTGTATTGTTAATTCTTATAGAAACCTTTCAGTGCTAGAGTTTAATGAAATATGTTCAGTAAAACCATTGTACTGTACCCTGTAATAAACTAACTACTCTACTGTTGCACTAGCCACTGGATTAGTGTATATTTGTAGTATTCGAATGGTGTTGCATTAGCGTATGGACCTAAATAAAGTGTGGCAAGCTTTCCCAGATATGTGCTCAAGAAAACTAGTACCTGTTTTTCTAAATACTAGATGTTTGGGTACTTTAAATTGAACCGTGAAAATGTCTTATATTAAGGAACAGAGGGTGTAGAGTTCACTCAAATTATCCCGGTAAAGCTAGTCACACCTTTGTTAAAATTAATGTTCATTATGTTATCGGAGTAGGTCTGTATGTTTGTCTTTAATGCCTGTCGACTACATACCTGACATCATGATGTAATGTTAAGTCATTTCCTTTTGTATAGTGTCACTGAATTGTCAAGGCGGTGATGGCATTTTATTTTAGTAGAACTGCACAAAATTTGCTTAAAAGAAGAGCAAAGGTCAGGAATGGCTCAGTTTTTTAGAAAAAACTATGTATGCCTTCCTGACATCAGCCGCTTTTGCTTTATTTATTCCTTCAAACAGGTGGTTAGAAACAGTGTTGCTACCTTTTCCCATTAAGAAATTGGAATGCTTATATTTGTGAGTCTATGCTTCAACTAGTGACACTTTTATAGTAATCACACTTTCAATATCTATGCAAATAGGGATGCTCGATTTTAGTGGAACTGCACAAAAAGTCCAACTGGTTCAACATTAGGAGCATGTTTTTTTCCAAACCTTTATATCCAATTGGTGGCACTATGAGCTGTTCATTACGAAGGTACATGGTTTGCTACTATGTTGCTACTCTTTTTGTACTGTCATTAGATAGTAATACTAGTGGTTTGCATGTGAATTTATTGGCAGGGTGGACCTACATTGGAGGTGCAGGACATGATTCAATGATTGGATGCTCAATTTTGGTTGTATCGATTTCACCTCTTCCATCACTGCGAACATGGATATCCTTGGTCTGATGAAGAATAGGCGCTATATTTCTGCTCTGAACCAGCAAATCAATTCAGTATGAAATTGTCCAGGGCAAAACATAACTGTATCAGATTGTCCAGTGCAGAACATGACAGATGCTAAGCGGAAGAGACATGTTTAAACCGAAAATACATGGTGTGGTATATGTCTACTAGCTGCTTGATATTTGTGCAGACAGAGATGTTTGCCCGTTGCTATTTGGCAAACAAACAAAGTGTCCGCAATTTTGGTTGAACTGCACAAGAGAATAGTATAGTCACTGCATGTAGTGCCATTTGAAAATAGACACAGAAAGATTGGATAGTCACTTCATGGACTGCAGAAAAGTAGTACTGTACTATTTATTGGCCAAAACTAGGTGCTTCATTGCTTTGGTCTGATTATACAATGGGCATCAGTTTGCCTAAGTTAAAGTTTGTATTCCGAAAATAGTCTCGCGGTGTGATCGAGAGAAGACCAAATCATATTGCAGTGGATGTTCCTCCATCATGTGTGGTTCATTCTCATGGTTCCAGCTGTTGGTGAAACCACTTACGTTTGCAAGAGGAATTGTAGACTTCACAAACAAATTTGTCTTTCAGTCTATACTGAATGTTGGCCAAGAGAAGCATCCATGTTCGTAGGAAGAACAGATGTTTTGTCTAGATCTTTGCTTTTGGAGCTACATATTTGTATATGATCTGTGAATCATTGAGATGCATTAACATGTTGATCTTATGTATGGGAATCGTACTAGTTAGTTTTAGTTGCGACGCAAGATCCGAAGTGGCTGATCTTTGCTTTTGGAGCTACATATTTGTATATGATCTATGAATCATTGAGATGCATTAACAGTTACTTATTTCTGTTTGCTCAGTGTTTACAAGTTACTGATCGATCACTAGCTATCCTACAAATGCGCTCCTGGTAGTTTTATTTGCGACGCAAGATGCAAAGTGGCAGTTTTTTGAATAAAAATGCCTACCTCTGAAGAAACTGACAAGCTACACTATCGATCCTACACGGATAAATACCGGATCACGGACGTACTACCTCCTTTCCGGTTTGCAGGGCTCAATTCAAGAAACGACCCACCTGATCCTACACGAATAAATAGCAGATCATGCAAGTACTAGTACCTCCTTTCCGGTTTGCAGGGCTTAATTCAAACCTCTCACCAACCAAGGTACTCCCTCCGTTCGGGTTTATTAGTCCCGTGAGCAAAGCAGCAAGACCAAGGCATGGCAATAATTAACGGCATGCAGAAGTTTAAGCCTAATTAATTCCAGCGATTTAAGTGGCTGCATGCGTGCCCTCGGCCGCGACTCGTTGCATGCTGCTCTGTGTACTGGATGCAAGCGATTCTGAGTGCCTGCATGCAGCCGGCCATAATTAAGGTAGCTTACTATTGTGAAAAAAGATGCGCTTTAATTGTTGCAGGCCTTTTAAATCCGTGGAATCATTATTGACAAGGAGGGAGATGATTCGAGTGCACTCGTTTGACCGCCATGCCGGCGTGCAACCCAGATGGGACGGGATGACACAGTCATAATTTCAGTTTCTCTAGTTTTCCACAGCAAGCTGGCACGCTAAGCCATTATGCATTGAATTCCGATGACCGTCACGCTACCTTCCGCCTATAAGTACTGTTTCCCGGCCTTCTCCGGTGGCACCATGACCCAACTTGCCATATCCTCATCAGGCCCCATCGGCCCGACGTTGCTCGCCATGTCCGCCATGCCCCCGCCCGTCCGCGGTAGGCGACGCCGGAGGCGGTCACCACCGGAACTAGTGTTCGGTTTTTCACCGGAAGGCAGACGGAGGGAGGAGGCAATCTATCTGTCTTTAGATGGAAATGTGGAGATCGAGGAGTTGTTGGAGCATGACCGCCTGGCGGAGGAGCAGGAGTTGTTGGAGCGCGACCGCCTGGCGGAGGAGCAGTGTATCGCCGATTTGCGCCGCCAGCGGGACATGGAGCAGCAGCGCACCGACACTCTGAGTCGCGAGCAGAGCGCCTGCTGTCGGTGTCAAAACTGGCGGATCTCGGGTAGGGGGTCCCGATTTGTGCGTCAAGGCTGATGGTAACAGGAAGCAAGGGACACAGATGTTTACCCAGGTTCGGGACCTCTCGATGGAGGTAAAACCCTACTTCCTGCTTGATTAATATTGAAGATATGGGTAGTACAAGAGTAGATCTACCACGAGATCGTAGAGGCCAAACCCTAAGAGCTAGCCTATGGTGGTATGATTGTAATTGTGATCGGCCTTCTAAGGACCAACCCCTCCGGTTTATATAGACACCGGAGAGGGCTAGGGTTTACATGGAGTCGGTTACAAGGAAGGAAACACAATATCCGGATTGCCAAGCTTGTCTTCCACGCAAAGGAGAGTCCCATCCGGACACGGGCCGAAGTCTTGAGTCTTGTATCTTCACGCTTCAATATTCCGGATGATGTATACAGTCCGGTTGTCCGGATACCCCCTTATCCACGACTCCCTCAGTAGCCCCTGAACCAGGATTCAATGACGATGAGTCTGGCGCGCAGTCTTGTTTTCGGCATTGCAGGGCGGGTTCCTTCTCCGAATACTCCAAAGTGGTTATCGAACACTTGAGTCATGTCCGGATCCACAAAATAATCCTCACATGCCACCGTAGAGAGAATGATATTTCCCAAATGCAGTCTGCTAGCAACTTTTTAGACAATGCGACGTGTCATTACGGTCGAGTCATTATTCAAACCATTTTCCCACAACCAACCACAACACATATTGCGAGGCGGTTTCCTTGACATGTCTTGTCAAAGCAGAGATCGTGTCCCCTTATTACGGGATTCTCATCAATACGGGCAGGGGTAATCCAACCGCTCTGCTAATCGCGGCGAGTGGGGGACAAGCGGGTTCCACTAGGCAAGTGGGGAGGTGCCAAAAAGCTTTCTCCATCTCTATAAAGAGATAAGGTCTCTTCCTCTTTACCCATGCCTCCTCCCTTAGATAGTCCATTGCCCATTGTTTGAGCCCTAATGCCCAAGCACTCTTCTTATCCATCAAAGAGAGGTTCTCCAAAAGATGTCCGGATCCGGAGCAGGAGGCAGATGGATGGCCTCGACAGTCCAGGAGAAACACATCAAGAAGCTCCGGGGAGCCGGGTATCTGGCCCAGAAGATCCGCCACCGTCTCCCACTTGCGGGATAGGTCGTCCCCACTCCGGAACCCCACGAGAGAGTCGTGTTCCTTCCCCATTTCGTCCGCGGGCTCGGGTTTCCCCTTCACCCATTCGTTCGCGGAGTCATGTATTACTACGGGATCGATTTTCATGATCTTTCCCCAACTCCTTCCTCAATATCTCGACATTCATCATCGTATGCGAGGCTTTTCTCCAGATCCCACCTCACTTCGGCCTGTGGCTGAAGATTTTTAATGTGAAACCCAAGGTGGTGAGTGGCGAACACGCCGAGTGCGGCGGCGCCATGGTAAGCAAGATGCCCAAGGCTGCTTGGCCGAAGGGCGCTTTCAACAACTCCGTCAAGGAGTGGCAGCAGCAGTCGTTCTATATCACTGAACCACGTGGCAAAAAGTGGGCGGCAGCTCCAGAGTTCAGATCCGGAGCTCCACTGCGGCTCACATCCTGTCCCAAGAAGGGCCCGAACTGGTCCTCATCCGATGAGCTATCACTGCTCCTGACGCGCGTTCAGAGTGTGATTGACAGGGACGTCAAACTCGTCAACATAGTCCAGGTGATGCTAGTTCGTCTGGTTCTCCCCTGTCAGCACCGAGCTTGCACTCTATGGGAGTTCTACCCAACCGAGCACCAAACCCTTCAGGAACTCTATGATTCCTCCCACAAGGATATCTGGAAGGTGCTCTTCAAGTCCGGCAAATCATGGCCGGGCCCCGCCAAGGACCGTGGGTATCAATTATCCCATTCTGCAAGCTCGGTAAGTTACAACCACGCTCTGTCCATTCATGCTTCAGCTGGCATGTCATGAGGGAGACATCTTAATCGTGTTTCATCGCGACCTCAGGGGTGGATAAAGAAGGTGGTGAGGATACATTGTCCACCCCCCTGCCAGAGGAACCGACCGGACCTCTTCTGACGAAGATGCTGGTCCCCGCACCTTACGAGGCGCCAAAGAAAGAGGCCTCCAAGAGGGTCAAAAATACCCGGAGTGGCCTCCGCCGTCGCGAGGCTATGGATGCCAAATCCGAAGACTCCAGCGACGATCCTTCTTCTGAAGACGAAGAGGAGGAAGCAGAGGAGGATGAGCCTCACTCTGATGGTGGAAGGAAAAGGACGGCCTCCACATCTTTGGAGGCCGGATCACCCAAGAGGGGGAAAGGCTCCCTCCCAGAGGTATCCCCCACGGCTGCCGATAGCAGCCCGGAGTGGGATCCCAGGGCCCAGCCCCTGGAGAAGTCGTAAGTATCCGAACACATATATGCGTCTTGGATTGTTTTTGGGTATAGTAGTTTTAACTGTTGCCACATTTTGCATAGTCCGGCAAGGTCTCGCGCCGGCCAGTCCTCGTCGGAGGATTCGCTGGGCTCGGACGCCTTGGCGAGCGAGACGCCTCCGCAGGCCCCTTCCCCAAAGTACGGGCACGACACCGAGGTGTCATCTCGACAGGACCCAGACCATGGAGGACATATCCCTGGAGCCGGACACGCGGGGACGGATGCGGCACCCCGGGAACTCTAAGGTTCCAGAATTGAGCAAACAGCCACCTTCGATGGTGGGAGGCCTGCCTACCCCACTGGCATCCTCTATTCAAGCAGAGCTGCCCGGCGGTCTATCAACAGCGTTGAAGAATGCGTCTATCCTCGATGAGCATCGGACCCTCATGGGCTCAGTGGTTGAGAAGATTCAGTCCGCCGAGAGCGGGCTGAATGAGTCCTACTTTGGCCTTATAAAGGCCTTTGAGGTATGTTTCCTAAGAAACCTTTGAGGAATTGTCACAGTATGAGTAGTAGCCCCTGATACACTGTCCGATGGAGGAGACGGATCCGGTCAAGGGATCAAACCCTCTGCTTCCGCAGGAGCTTATGTGGATGACGTATACCTCTCTATGTGAAAACAGGCATCTGCAGAGAGGACGGCCGCTTATAATGCGGAAGTGTCCGAACTAAAGCAGAGCCTTGCACGGGTAGAGGACGAACTTGGCCGTGTGAAGAAGCAACTGGAAGACAAGCAAGGTATGTTGAAAACATTTGTCTTGAGGTTGGCACGAATGAATAGTTGTGCCTAGCGAAAAGTATTTGTATTGTGTGCTCTAGGAGCGAGTGCCGAATACGAGGCACTAAAGAAGGTTGTGGCTGATGCCAATAGGAAGGCTGCCGCCGAATAGGCGCTTCATGAAAAACACGAGGCCAGGGTCATCGCAGCTGAGCAAGAGCTCCAGGAAGCTGTGAAGAAAAGCGAGGGCTTGGAGCAGAGTCTAGTAGGGAAAGAATCTGAGCTCTCCCAAGCTCTCGAGGCTGCGGAAGGTGCTCGTGAAGAAGCCTGAGGTGTTGTGCGGGACATTCATGAGGCCCGGAAAGTTGTGGCTGGTAAGGCCTTCTATATTCTTAGCCCTTTGTATATGACAATGGGAGGAATCCTAAGCGGCATGCTGAATTCTTATTTTTCCAGGGGCTTTTGCGGATCTTCCTCGCAGCATATCAGATGCCTCCCAATTCTACCGAACCGAGGAGAAGAAGTCTGCGGAGAGGGATTTCTGGTCGCAGTATATGGCGCCGAACTATTCGGTGCCTTTTATCGATCAGCTGAAGCAGCTGGTCGAACTGCACCAGGCAGCTGAAGTAGCCATGAAGGATTTAGTTGTCCGGCTATGGCCTGCGGAGCCGGTTCCAAGCAGTTAATTCGGGCTCGTGAAGCGGATTGTGGGCGCCTGTCCTCGGCTGGATGCTATCAAACGATCGGTCTGTATAGAAGGTTCACGCATGGCGTTTGCCCGTGCAAAGGTGCACTGGGGGAAGCTAGACGCAGAGAAGCTAATGACTGAGGGGCCGCCGGAGGGTAAGGAGCACCGCAAGCCCGAACTGTACTATGAAGGTGTACTGAAAGGGGCCCGCCTTGCGGCGAATAAGTGTGCCAAAGACATTATATTTCCCTGAGGGCATTCATGCCGCCTTTTGTAATATGGGGTAATGGCATTTTTATTATATATTGCCTGTTTTGTTTGAACATATGTTCTTCCTGTGTGGCTGTTTATTGTATGCAAATCCTGAGAGTTGGCCAGTCGTCGGCTTCTGCCCCCACGTAAAAAGAATACGGGGGTGTTCGGGATATATCTGAACGCTCTTTATCCCATAGTTGGGTCCTTCTAAGGAGGTGTTTCTCTCCACGAACCAGGCAATCAGACTATAAGGCTTTATTACTCTCACTTAGCCATATGAATTCGAGTATGGTCGGCGCAGCCCCTAGTGTTCGGAAAGCCGAACTAGGGGCTCTATTGGCGCCTGATCAGAAGACCGATCCGTCGCACTCTGCATTTATAATGGCGTTGTGCGGAATAAATCTTTAAGGATTTTACAACCTCTCGAATAGCTGACTAGCTCTCGCTGCATCATGACAGTCGGTTTTTGGCTTTCTCTACTGAGGTGCTCGTCCGGATGAACCGGGACACAATCGCAGTAGTTCTCCCAGCGCTACCTTAGCCGATAGAACCGAACATAAGGTACCAAAACATGGGAGCCGGGCAAACCCAACCAATGACCCAAGACATGATTCGGAGCTGATGCATATAGTGCTATAAGTTCGGGGTGCCGAGCGACCGAAAAGGTGGTCGGACTTTATTGCCGTACTGTGCAGCCCCTGGCATATTCGGGCGTAACACGATGCGTGGCTGCCATTTTTGGCAAAGAGGAATCGGTGATAAACGCCGGCCGATAAGTGTTATTTAAATCTACTCATTGTAGTAGGATGATATGTCTATGCATATGAGTACGATGTATGAAAAGAGGTGTTTTTGGCGAAACCTGTGATGGCCGGAATGGAGGGGGTTGTGAGTGGATCAAAAGTGAATCCGAACTGCCTTCTACCTGCATGTTCCTGCCATTGTGTGTCCGGGCTGATTCCATGCCGCCAATCCTGTTCTGCGTCAAAGTTAGTTTGTGAAGGAAAATGCTATAAGGCAGCTGACCGTCCTCTTGTGGTTGGTCTAAGGGTTCCTGATTGTACCCTGGCGAACCCAGCCGTTATACCGTGAAATAGCGCGGACTCCTCATTTGGTGTCCGGATAGTTGGCTGTCATATCAAAATTTTGATAGGCATGCGAGACTCGCTACTCCGGCAGCTGTGTGGTTTCCTGCTCTAAGGGCGGAGTCCGGCCTTGCCCGTGGATGTGATTGTATCACATGGTGTTGGCCTTATGGTTTATCACGTGGAATCTAGTCAACGTGTTTTATCCCGTTGTCGTACGGTAAACTACCACATGGTGGGAATGTGCCGAAGATTTATTCTTTGGCATAGCGTTTTTTTGGGTGATCCGAAGACAACCATTAGAGTGTGGGCCCATGAAACTTGGCATTTGCGCCTTGCATCTTTTAGAAGATGTTATTCATGGCTTCATACCCGTGTGGGCTTTGTGTGTTATGGAGCCCCCGGACTACTAGGTCTAGGGGTACTGCAATTGACTTGTTGTGGTTGATGTGATCATGGGCGATCGGACTACGTGGAGGCCGGCGCTGTCGGCGTTATGGGAACGGGGGTCCCCAGACTTGCCTGCCTGCGGCCTGCGGCGTGGCTCAAAGGGGCCTTGCATGGCCCATCTTCATCAACACGAGCACAAGACCCTCGCGAGGGGCCAAGCCTCGCGGGGCGGGCGACAAGGAGCTTCCTAAGGCGCGGCCTCATCGGGCTGGCTCGCGAGGAGGCGGAGAGATCAAGGCGGGGTACCTCGCGAGGTGCCCATGACGCAAGCCATGACGACCAAGGGCGCCATGCGGGTGCCAGCCCGCGCAGTGTCCTCCTTTCCTCTTTGGTGCAAAGGGAGCAAGCGCAGGCGAGAGTATCAAGCAAAGGCGTCCGTTTTGGTGCAACAGGACCAAGACCAGTCCAACGGCAGGATGGAGGTCATCGTGGAGCCCAAGCCGGCGTCACCACCGGAGCCTTTGACAGGCGAGGACCAACTTTAGTCAGGATAAGTGTACCAGATGTTCCCCTTCAAAATGGCCAATTGTTGGCGCCCTTCCCGCTCAATATTTGGGAAGAGGCCCAGGGCCTTTGCCTATAAATAGGACTAGCCACCATAGTATAGGGGATGTCGAATCGACCCCTCCGAAGGGACAACACCACCACAAGAACAGACCCTCACGAGGCTGTCCTTCCTTGTATTGTTCATCATCAGCCCAAGAGGCAATCCACCACACCACACACTGGAGTAGAGTATTACACCGCAATGGTGGCCTGAACCAGTATAAACACCTAGTCTCTTGTGTTGTTCTTTTCATAGCTTAGATCCTAGCATGGCGGTAGGGTGCAGGCAGTAGAGGGCGAGATCTCCGTGCGCACCCCAGTGTTCAAACCTCAAGGGTCTGCCGGAACCCAAAATCCGACATTTGGCGCGCCAGGTAGGGGTGCGCTGGAGCTTTCCCTTCCGCCACTGCCACGACCCACCTCGCGATGGGCAGCCCGCCGCTCACTCCGGCCGCCCGCGCCAGCGCTGGGGCCAGGGGGCTCCAAGCCCTAGGCCCAGCCTTGCAACGGGTGCGGTGGCCGGCCAAGTTCAAGCCAACGATGCCGCCGTGCTACACGGGCGTGAACGACCCGCTGGCTTTCCTACTGGCATACGAGGAAGCCATCCTCGAAGCCAGAGGTGACGACAGGGTCATGGCCAGCTGGCTTCCCGTGGCCCTCGCCGGCGCTCCGCGTGCATGGCTGCTCCAACTGCCGGCGGCCTCCGTGGCCTCTTGGGAAGAGCTGCGCGGCCTCTTCCTCGCCCACCATGCTGCGCCAATGCCTCCGGTTGTCGCGGCTCTCCTTGGCGGTTCGCAGGCACCGCCCACAAGCCACCACATCAAGCCGTTCGTCCGCCGGCTCGGCACGGCCTCCGAGCGGCAAGAAGCTCTCCCGGGCCGGACGGTGCCCAAGGCCGGTCTGACCTTCAGCTCAGAGGACCACCCCTCCAACCCAGCCTGCTCGGGCACGCTCCCCATGATGTGCACCCCCACCATCTACCAGGTGGCCGTCACCAGAACTCTCATCGACGGCGGCGCGGGCCTCAGCGTGCTCTCAGTAGAGGCCTTCAACCTCCTCGGCATACCCCAGGAGCGGCTGCAACCCAGCCGGCCCTTCTCAGGCGTCGGGGGCGGGTCGTCCAGCTCCTTGGGACAGATCCGACTACCTATAACCTTCAGCACCTACAACAACTTCCGCACGGAGCTGATCGATTTTGACATCGCCCCCATCGGCCTCCCCTACAACGCCATCCTCGGTTCTCTGGCGCTGGCCCGGTTCATGGCCGCGACTCACCCAGCGTACAACCTCATGAAGATGCCCGGGAGCCACGGTGCCCTCACCGTGCACGGGGACACCGGAGACGCATTGCAAGTGCTCAAGCTCGCCTTCAAGGCGGCGGCGGCGGCACAGCCCGCTGACGCGGAGACCCCCGAGCTCAAGGGGGCTGCGCCAACCAAGAAGAAATTGTTGTTCACTCAAGACAGGGCAGAGACCAAGCAAGTACCCGTCGACGAGGACGGGTCCACTGACGCTACTTTCACCATAGGCGCCAACCTCGAGCCCGAGCAGGAGGAAGCCCTGGTCAAGTTCCTGCGCACAAACAAGAAGGTATTCCCCTGGGAGCCCGATCAATTGGCGGGGATCCCTAGGGGCGTAATCGAGCATCACCTCAACGTGTGCCCCAACGTACGCCCTATGAAGTAGAAGGCAAGGCGGCAGTCCACTGAAAAACAGGCTTTCATCGTCCAAGAGACCCGCAAACTAGAGGCCGCCGGGGTCATTCGCGAGGTCCGATATCCGGATTGGTTGGCCAACCCTGTCGTTGTGCCAAAGAAGGGAGGGAAGGAACGCATGTGTGTTGACTTCACCAACCTCAACAAGGCATGCCCACAAGATCCGTTCCCGCTCCCCCGCATCGACCAGATCGTCCATTCCACCGCAGGGTGCAACCTGTTATGCTTCTTGGATGCCTTCTCCGGATATCACCAGATCAAGATGGAGGTAGAAGACGTAGAAAAGACAGCCTTCCTGACCTCGTGTGGGGTGTACTGCTACACGTGCATGTCGTTCGGGCTGCGCAACGCAGGGGCGACCTTCCAGCGGCTGATGCACATCACCTTGGGTCCGCAGCTCAGGAAGAATGTTGAGGCTTATGTCGATGATGTTGTGGTGAAGTCTCGGGAGGCCAGGACCCTGATACAAGACCTGGAGGAAACCTTTGCGAGCCTCGACATAGTGAACCTATGGCTCAATCCGGAGAAGTGTGTGTTTGGAGTCCCCTCGGGTAAGCTCTTGGGTTTCCTAGTGTCCCACCGAGGCATCGAGGCTAACCCAGAAAAGGTCAAGGCGGTCGAGGACATGAGCCCGCCAAAGACCCTCAGAGAAATACAAAAGCTCACTGGGCGCGTGACTACGCTAGGGCGCTTCATCTCCAAGTTGGGAGAACGAGCCCTGCCTTTCTTCCAACTAATGAAGAAAAAGGGCCCTTTGAATGGACTGAAGAGGCCGACAAGGCATTTCAAGATCTCAAGAGGTACCTAACCAGCCCTCCGGTCATGGTGGCCCCACACCCGAAAGAACCACTGGTACTCTACCTCACCGCCACTCCCTACTCCCCCAGCGCAGCCCTGGTGGCGGTTAGGGAGGAGCGTCAAGTGAAAACCACAGCAGCAGCCTGGGCCAAGGCAAAGCGGGAACAAGGAAGACCCACAAGAACCACTACCACGGCCGAAAGAGATCGGCCGCCGCAGGGGAACGCACTAGGGACGGAAGAGACCCCTCCCCCAGACGGCCAGCCTCTGGAGACTCCATCGCCTCAGGAGGTGCCACAGTCTCTAGAGGGCGCCATCAGCACCGACGCTCCAAACCTCGTCGAGCACCCAGTCTACTTCGTCAGAACGGTGTTGCGGGACGCGAGGGCACGGTACCCCATGCCTCAGAAACTCCTCCTCGCACTGTTGGTGGCCTCGCGCAAGCTGCGACACTATTTTCAGGGTCACCCCATCAAGGTCGTCTCGGCATACCCCTTGGAGAGGGTGCTCAAGAGCCCTAACTCAGCCGGAAGGGTCGCTGAGTGGAACATTGAACTACAAGCATTTCAGCTCGAGTTCAGCACGACTAGAGTCATCAAAGGGGCCGCATTGGCAGATTTCGTGGCGGAATGGACGGAGGCACCTGGCGTTATGGCTGACGAAGATCGGTCCCTCTCCCCGGGAAGCGAGGCACCAGAAGGCTGGGTCATGTACTTCGACGGGGCGTTCTCCAGACATGGCGCGGGGGCTGGAGTGGTGCTTATATCTCCCACTCAGGACAAGCTCTACTATGCTGTGCAGCTCTGTTTCCAACAAGATGAGAAGGTCTCCAACAATATAGCAGAGTATGAAGGTCTGGTGGCGGGCTTGAAGGCCGCAGCTGCCCTGGGGGTGAAGCGCCTTAGCATCAAGAGCAACTCGCAACTCCTCGTCAACTTCTCCAACAAGGTGTACGAGCCAAGAGATGAGCACATGGAAGCCTATCTAGCAGAGGTTCACATAATGGAGAAGCAGTTCTGGGGGTTGGAGTTGCAACATGTGCCCCGCGGCACCAATCAGGAGGCCGACGACATCGCCAAGTGAGCATCCAGGCGGTTGCCTCAGGAGCCTGGCGTCTTCGAGGAGCAGCTCTTCAAGCCCTCGGCCATGCCGTCGCTATCGAACACGGCGCAGCCTCGGGAGGAGCTCCCCCAGCCGCCTGTCTCGGGAGCCCCGGTCCGTGGCCCGGCCTCAGGAGCGCGCCTACTCCTGATGATGGAGCCTCAGGAGGGATGCTGGGTAATAGAGCTCTGGAGTTACTTAACGCAAGGGACCCTGCCGGAGAAGGAGGAGGAAGCGGAGTGTGTGGCGCGGCAAGCCACATCATACTGCATCAGGGATGGAGAGCTCTACCGGAGGCGGCCAAACGATGTGTCCCTATGCTGCATCTCTAGGGAGCAAAGGAAGGAACTGTTGGCAGATATACACGGCGGAGATTGTGGGCATCATTCGTCATCGCGGACCCTCGTCGGCAAGGCGTTTCGCAACGGATTCTATTGGCCCACTGCGCTCAACGACACCGTCGAACTAGTGAAGGCTTGCGAGGCCTGCCAGTTCCATGCCAAGCAGATCCATCAGCCGGCAGGAGGTCTGCAGACTATACCACTCTCGTGGCCATTCGCAGTCTGGGGGCTGGACATCCTGGGCCCGTTTCCTCGGGCGCCAGGGGGCTATCGCTACCTCTACGTCGCCGTGGACAAGTTCACCAAGTGGGCTGAAGTGGAAGCCGTCCGCACCATCCCCGCGGGTTCCGTGGTCAAATTCATCAAGGGCATCGTGAGCCGATTCGGGGTGCCGAACCGCATCATCACCGACAACGGTTCGCAGTTCACCAGCAACCTCTTCAAAACATACTGTGCTAACCTTGGAACGCAGATATGCTACACTTCGGTGGCGCACCCTCGAAGCAACGGCCAGGCCGAGCGAGCCAACGCAGAGGTCCTGAGGGGCCTCAAGACCAGGACGTTCAAGAAGAAGCTTGAGGCCTGCGGCAGGGGTTGGTACGATGAGCTTCAGTCTGTGTTGTGGTCCATCCGCACCACCATGACCAAGCCAACCGGAGAAACCCCATTCTTCCTGGTCTATGGGGCCGAAGCAGTCCTCCCTCACGAGGTCAGACGTCGCTCTGCACCAGTCCTGGCGTTCGATGAGGCGCAGCAGGACGCCATGCGGGGGATGGACCTCGTGCTGGGGGAGGAACGTCGTCGGGAAGCTGCATTGCAAGCGGCGAGGTACCAACAAGCACTGCGGCGATACCATTGCCGCAACATCCGCCCCAGAACTCTTGAGGTAAGAGACCTCGTGCTCAGGCGGGTTCTCTCTAGGGAGGGACTGCATAAGCTCTCTCCCATGTGGGAGGGCCCGTTCAAGGTTGTTCATGTTTCCAGGCCCGGCTCCGCGCGCGTGGAGACTCAGGAGGGGGTGCCAGTTCAAAACGCGTGGAACATCCAGCACCTCCGAAGGTTTTACCCCTGAAAAGGCCTAGAGCCTGTGAAGAAGGCGAACGCCTGTGAAGACTATCTTTTTGGAAAAGGCCCAGAGCCTGTGAAGAAGGCGAACGCCTGTTAAGACTATCTTTTTGGAAAAGGCCCAGAGCCTATGAAGAAGGCGAACGCCTGTGAAGACTATCTTTTTGGAAAAGGCCCAGAGCCTGTGAAGAAGGCGAACGCCTGTGAAGACTATCTTTTTGGAAAAGGCCCAGAGCCTGTGAAGAAGGCGAACGCCTGTGAAGACTATCTTTTTGGAAAAGGCCCAGAGCCTGTGAAGAAGGAGAATGCCTGTGAAGCTGCCGTGTTTTGGAGAAGGCCCGGAGCCTGTGAAGAGGGCAAATGCCCGTGAAGCTTGTTTCCCCCGAGAAAGGCCCGGAGCCTGTGAAGAAGGCCAACGCCTGTGAAGCTCGCCGCCCGTGACACTCTCACGTAATAATGAGTTGGGGCTGTACACGCCCTGGAGTCTCAGGAGCGTCGGCCTCAGGCCCTGGGGCTCCCTCCCAAGCCCAGTGGCAGCACTTAGCTCTGCGCTGGTGAGAAGACGTCGAAGACTAGATTAGGTGCCGGACGCGACTTTTTCATTTGCTTTCTGCAGCTGGCTTGTTTGTTCTCATTCGAAGTTTTATTGAAGTTGTCGCTGTGTTTGGTTTATGGCTCTTCGGCTTTTCTCGCTTTCCTGCCCTGATTTCTCTCGTGCAAGTCTCGTGAGGGAGCACCGCAGGCACCCTCGCGAGTGTTTTCTGCTCTCGTCGTTCGAGGCTTCCCAACCCTGGTCCATCATAGGAGCTCCCCTCCAGTTCGTGCCCCACGGGCGCCGCGACACGAACACATGGCCTGGGTCGGTCGCCTTCACAGCGGAGGCCGGAATCTACCTCTCTAGACTAACCCTCGCAGGACATGGAACGATCAACGGAGTTTCGGCCTAAGGAAGCAGGGGCCATGATCAACGGAGTTTCGGCCTAGTAATTTCTGTGCACAGGCACGCGACACAAAGGCACAATACCAGGATAGCGGAAGCAGTACAGTACTTAAACAACAATATTCCAAGTATGCCCTCACGGCGCCCTACACTACTGTCTTTTTGCGTAGGAAAAGGGAAAAAGAACAAAACAGGCGCGACTCTCCTGACGCCAGCTCGCGGGAGAAGCTTGAACTGCCTCCGGAGCTCAGGAGGACTCCGTCTCATGTTTCATCGGGGCACGGAGGCGGGCGGACCCGCTACCTCCCCCCAGGTGGGCGCGATGACGCGAAGGCTGATCGCGGCCACCGCTGGAGGAGTCGCTGCCCGAAGAAGAGCCGTCGAAGCTCGATGAACCTCGACTGCCACCGGTCGCTCGTGCGCTGTCATCTTCGTCGTCGCCGGGGCTGGACCCATGGCCGCGGTCGTCGCTCTCAGGGCAACACCCGGCGCAGTGACCATCATCCCAAAACACCCTCACATAGAGGGTGGCATCACCGTCGAACTGGAAGTGCAGGGTGCATTGCCGGGTCAGACCACGCGCGCGGGGAAACATTTGCCAGCCGCGGGTCAAGGCCATGCTCCCTGCTGCATAAACCTCTAGCGAAGCCCAGGAGGCTCGACCGCAGCAACCGTCCGCCTGAAGCCAGGGGCCGCCCAGAGCTCCGGCCAGAAGCTCACCTAGAATGAAGTGAGGAAGTTGGAGCTGGGTGCGGGCCGGTTCCTCCGCCCACACGACGAACTCCGGCAGTACCTCTGCCAAGTGGGAGCGTGGCCTAAGGGGTCGTGCGGCCGCGACGCGTCCCCCAGCGGCGGCCGGCCGCCCATCACCACACCGGGGATCGCCTCCGCGACCGCGGGGATCCACCATGGGAGTAGCAGGGTGTTTACGGGGACGGCCTCGACCACGCTTGGGTGGAGGAGTGTCAAGCTCTACCCGGCGGGCCTTCCCTTTCTCCGCGGCCGAGAACCTCTTTGGCGGAGCCATGAAGGAGGAAGAGAAGCGAGAAGGGATGGACTGGAAGGGCAGGCGCCTCCCCGTACTTATAGCCGGAGGAGGCCAATCGCCGGCCTCCACGATCGCAGGTAATCATGACCTGCTTTGCATGCAGGGACCTGTCCACTCGCGCAGTTGCCGAGGCGTCGTGGGGGAGCGGAGCCGCCCACGTCCTATCAACTTCCACGCGGCGCTCGAGGCCACAGGCTGTAAGGGCCCGCGACGCTTCGCACTTGCCCTTTCGCCTCTCTGCTCGGCCAAGTCCAGGCGCGCCTTGGGCCCGGGGGCTACTGTCGGCGTTCTAGGAACGGGGGTCCCCAGACTTGCCTACCTGCGGCCTGCGGCATGGCTCAAAGGGGGCCCTGCATGGCCCATCTTCATCAACACGAGCTCAAGACCCTTGCGAGGGGCCAAGCCTCGCGGGGCGAGGGACAAGGAGCTTCCTCAGGCGCGACCTCATCGGGCTGGCTCGCGAGGAGGCAGAGAGATCAAGGCGGGGTACCTCGCGAGGTGCCCATGACGCAAGCCATGACGACCAAGGGCGCCAGGCGGGTGCCAGCCCGCGCAGTGTCCTCCTTTCCTCTTTGGTGCAAAGGGAGCAAGCGCAGGCGAGAGTATCAAGCAAAGGCGTCCGTTTCGGTGCAACAGGACCAAGACCAGTACAACGGCAGGATGGAGGTCATCGTGGAGCCCAAGCCGGCGTCACCACCGGAGCCTTTGACAGGCGAGGACCAACTTTAGTCAGGATAAGTGTACCAGATGTTCCCCTTCAAAATGGCCAATTGTTGGCGCCCTTCCCGCTCAATATTTGGGAAGAGGCTCAGGCCTTTGCCTATAAATAGGACTAGTCACCATAGTATAGGGGATATCGAATCGACCCCTCCGAAGAGACAGCACCACCACAAGAATAGACCCTCACGAGGCTGTCCTTCCTTGTATTGTTCATCATCAGCCCAAGAGCCAATCCACCACACCACACACTTGAGTAGGGTATTACACCGCAATGGTGGCCTGAACTAGTATAAACACTGAGTCTCTTGTGTTGTTCTTTTCATAGCTTAGATCCTAGCATGGCGGTAGGGTGCAGGCAGTAGAGAGCGAGATCTCTGCGCGCACCCCAGTGTTCGAACCTCAAGGGTCTGCAGGAACCCGAAATCCGACAGGCGCCTGGCAAATAGCCCTGGACGCTGTCGGGCACGCACGCGTTCGCGACGCCGATTTTTACTACCAGCTCGTCAAGTGGGTTACCTGATTGGAAGCCGAAGCTTCGGTGGACCACGCCGACATGGAAAGGGCCAACGCGCGCGAGCAACACGCCCTATCGCACCTCTTGCAAGTCCGAGGCGAGGCGTAGGACGCCGGTGCCGGCATTTAGCATGTACCACAGATGGCGACCGGCATCGTCTAGTTAGGTAAGAGTAAGTTAGTACTTGTACGCTACTAGAGTATTAGTGGGAGTAGATAGTTAACTTTGCTATGATGGTTGTCAACATGGAAGTTCAGTACTCTATATGTGGATCAGACCTGTTACTTTTCTCTGAATTTTGAACTTTCTGTTTGAACATATGGAATGAGCTATTATTTTTTTAAATGGTTGTATTTGTCCTCCACGGGTTTAGAGGCTGACTTGTGGGCGTACTAAGTTGACGCGTACACAATCAGGAGATGATTGTATGTGGAGAGGATGACAGTAGGGACCCGCCAAGGTCATGGCAGTACAAAAGCAAGTGCCTCCTTATTTCAAGCCAATAAGAAAATGGCTCCTCCTAGTGGATTTCTGACATCTGGGTTCCATGCCATTGTCAACATAGTTAATAAATGAGAGAATTGCACAACGAGCGGCTGACACCAGGGACCCAGCAGCTCGCCCAGTTATTTTTGTTTTGGATTAATTTGATAAATGCCACTCCAAATCTGGTGTATCCAAGAAATGCCACTGCAATTTCCAAACTTTGAAAAATGCCATTTCATGCCATTTCTAGTGGCATTTTTCGAAGTCTGGAGTGGTGTTTTTCAAAGTTTGCAAACTGCAGTGGCGTTTTTCAAAGTTTGCAAAAATTGCAGTTGCATTTTTCAAAGTTTGGAAATTGCAGTGGCATTTTTATGAATCGCCATAATTGGAGTGGCATTTATCTAATTTGTTTTTGAGACAGAAGCAGGGTGTCAACTGGGCTGTTTGGGACACTCTGGCCTGTCTAGACAACCTCTTCTTTTATGTTTACCACAGACCAGCCCAGTAGTTTCTTTTCTTTCTAAAAATGGCTAGCCCAGTTTTTTTGTGATTTGTCAAGTCACTTTATCAGGCCTGTTGGGCTACAAATCTTTCAAGACAAGGAGAGCTTCATTCGTCTGGCCGAGAAAATGGCCTATCAGTAATGAGAAATGGGCTGTACATTTTTAAAAGACATCAAACCGGCAATTAGTTTCAAATATCTTTTTTTCATTTCGAGATTTTAAATTGCATTGATTTTTATGCGTGGACAATTTATTGGTTTTGATATTGATATACATTTATTTTTTAAAACCAGTCTGAATGTGACTCGAAATTTCGGGATCAAAAACAGTTCAGACCACACCAACATATGCAAAATTTCGTATAATTTTTTAACCGTGGCCACAATATGGGCTGTAATGCTAACAAAAAGAATATGGGCTCCAAAAAAACCCGTAAGAATTAGCAAATGAGCTGTAAATTATTTGAAATAATGGCAGATGGTTTGTATGCTGTTTTCCATAGATTTGAGGCTTTCCACACATGGCCTGTATACTATTGGATGTCCATCCAACGACCGTCGTGCTTCTTCAATCTCTGCTCTTCCTGCTCCAGCCGCTCAAGCGTCGGCGGTACTGCCTGCTCCCTCCTCCCTACGGCCGGCTATGCTGCCGCGCAGGCCTCACCGCCCCATCGTACTCCCATCGCTGGCCTAGCCATCCCTCTACTCAACCACAGTCCCACACCTGCTGTTATTCTCCGACGCCGGCAGACGAATCAGTAAACTCTCGTACAGTCATACTCCCCTCCGTGTGGGAAACAACTGCCGAGTCTTCCCTGCCTCCGTGTCATTCCCTTCCTAGGCCTCGCCGTCGTCCACCGCCCTGGTGCTCTCGGCGTGGCGTGGTCAACGTGGTCAACGACCAACATGCATCTGAAGTGGACTGTACGTGGAGAGGCTGACAGCTGGGTCCACGGGCGCACACAAGGAAATGCCTCCTTATTACGCGCAAAATAATGATTCCTCCACCTGACATCTGGGACCCACCGAAAGGGCCTCTGTATTTCGCAAAAAAAACGTTACCACCGCTGACAACTCGGACCCACCAGCTATATCTTCGCACGCAAGGAAGTGCCTCCTTATTACGCACAAAAAAATGAATACTCCCCCTGCTAGCTGGGACCCAGTATAGTGGTCCTACTAAGTTGACGGGGATGAAGGGCTTTGTCAACTTACTCAATATGCACGATTCTAGCTCGAGTGACCGTACGATGTCCATCCAACGGCCGTAGTGCTTCTTCAACCTCTGGTCTTCTTGCTCCAGCCGCCCAAAGCAGCGCCGGTCATGCCGCCTGCTCCTGCCTCTCGTGGCCGGCTGTGCTGCCATGGAGGCCTCACCGCCCCCATACTACTCCCACCGTTGGCCAGGCCATCCCTCCACTCCACTCACCCACACCCCCTATTATTCTGCGGCGATGGCAGCGCAGCCGAACCAGTGAACCCTCGTACTCCTCTCCGCGCGGGCATCCACTACCGCGTCTTCCCCGGCTCCGTGTCGTCCCCTTCCTAGGCCTTGCCGTCGTCCACCGCCGTGGTGCCCTCGGCGTGGCGTGGTTAATGTGGTCAACAAACGAATTCCATCGGAAGAATACTGTACGTGGAGAGGCTGATAGCTGGGTCCACGACAGCCACAAGGAAGTGCCTCCTTATTACGCGGAAAATAATTATTCCTCCACCTGACAGCAGGGACCCACCGGACGGGCCACCATTATTTCGTGAAAAAACGTTTGCCCCTGACTGCTGGGACCCACCAGACGGGCCACCGTATTTCAAGAAAAAAATGTTCCCCTGCTGTCAGCTCGGACCCACCAGAAGTGCCTCCTTATTACGCACAAAAAAATGAATACTCCCTGCTAGCTGGGACCCACCTTGGTGGGAGGCTGACTTGTGGGCCTACTAAGTTGACGGGGATGGAGGGCTTTGTCAACTTAGTCAATATAAACGATTCTAGCTCCAGTGACCGTACGATGTCCATCCAACGACCGTAGTGCTTCTTCAACCTCTGGTCTTCTTGCTCCAGCCGCCCAAAGCAGCGCCGGTCGTGCCGCATGCTCCTGCCTCCCGTGGCCAGATGTGCTGCCGCGGAGGCCTCACCGCCCCCTACTATTCCCACCGCTGGCCAGGCCCTGCGGCGACTGCAGCCTAACACCGCAGCCGAACCAGTGAACCCTCGTACTCCTCTTCGCGCGGCATTCCACTGCTGCGTCTTCCCCGGCTCCGCGTTGTCCCCTTCCTAGGCCTCGCCATCGTCCAGACCACCGCCCTGGTGCTCTTGGCGCGGCATGGTCAACATGGTCAACGACCGACTTCCATCGGAAGAGTATTGTATGTGGAGAGGCTGACAGCTGTGTCTAGGCGGCCTCAAGGAAGTGCCTCCTTATTACGCGCAAAATAATTATTCTTCCACCTGACAGCAGGGACCCACCATACAGGCCATCTTATTTCGTGAAAAAAACGTTCCCCCTGACTGCTGGGACCCACCGGATGGGCCACCATATTTCGTGAAAAAAACGTTCCCCCCGCTGTCAGCTCGGACACACCGGAAGTGCCTCCTTATTACGCACAAAAAAAGAATACTCCCCCTGCTAGCTGGGACCCACCATGGTGGGAGGATGACTTGTGGGCCTACTAAATTGACTGGGACGGGGGCCTTTGTCAACTTTAGTCAATGTGAACGATTCTAGCTCCAGTGACCGTACGATGTCCATCCAACGGCCGTAGTGCTTCTTCAACCTCTAGTCTTCTTGCTCCAGCCGCCCAAAGCAGCGCCGGTCGTGCCGCATGCTCCTGCCTCCCATGGCCGGCTGTGCTGCCGCGGTGGCCTCACCGCCCCTACTATTCCCACCGCTGGCTAGGCCCTGCGGCGACTGCGGTGTGAGCCCTCATACTCCTCTCCACGCGGGCTTCCACTGCCGCGTCTTCCCTGACTCCCAGTCGTCCCCTTCCTAGGCCTCGCCCTTGCCCACCGCCGTGCTGCTCTCAGCGCAGCGTGGTTAACGTGGTCAAGGAACAACTTCCATCGGACGTGGACTATACATGGAGAGGCTAACAGCTGGGTCCACGGTCGCAGCAAGGAAGTGCCTCCTTATTACGCGGAAAATAATGATTCCTCCACCTGACAGCTGGGACCCACCGGACGGGCCACTGTATTTCACGAAAAAACGTTTCCCCCTGATTGCTGGAACCCACCAGCTACATCTTCGCACGCAAGGAAGTGCTCTGGGTGAAAAAAAATGATTCGCCCCCTCACTGCTGGGACCCACCAGCTACATCTTCGCAGGCAAGGAAGTGCCCGACAGTCGGAACCCACCTGGTCGAAGCGTACGTAGCGTTGTCATTCTGTTGCAAACGTGTATGTACATACTGGTCATTGTAGAGGCGCGCACGTGTCGTAGTAGAGGCGCGCACGTAGCATGTACACGTACGTACAGCGGCCAGGGTGCAAGAAAGAAAATACAGCCACGTATGTGTACATACGGGCGGGGTCTCGAATGCCTACTCGCGCATACGTACGACCAGGGGTCGTGTACATGGCTGGGTCGGAACGGAGAAACAACGTCATCGTCGTGTTCATGGGGAGGCAACGGAATGCATCATGTTCATGGGGAGGCAACGTAATGTGTCATGTTCATCGGGAGGCAACAGAACGCGTGGGAGCCAACCGGCTGGGTCGGAACGGAATGCGTCGTCATGTTCATCGGGAGGGCTTGGATGGAACAGGCAATGGAAACGAGGCCTGGCGTACCGCAGAATAGAGGAAATGGCCTTGTGTTCGACCGGCCACGTTCGAAACGGGATCTTGTTCATCGGGAGGGGTCTGGCATACCACAAAACGGAGGAAACAGACCTCCTACGGTCGAAATGGGGGTCCTGTTGATCGAGAGGGGTGTGGCGTACCGCAAAACGGACGAAACGGACTTGTGTTGGAGCGCTACGGTCGAAACGGGGGTCCTGTTCATCGGGAGGGGTGTGGCGTACCGCAAAACGGGACTCCACGGGATATTGTTCATCTCCACCATTGACCTCCTCCAGCCTCCACGGGATACCGTCGACCTCCTCCAGCCTCCATGGGCTCCTGTTCATCCAGCCTCCACTGCGCGCTACTCCACCGGCTACTGTTCAACCACCCCTCCATGGGCACCCCTCCACCGTCTACTATTCATCCAGCCCTCCATACCACGGGGTCCTGTTCATCCAGAGGCAACGCCACTGCTCATTGTTCATCCAAACCCCCCGCAACACTCACTGTTCATCCAATTGATCGGCTTCATTTAGCAGCAGTAACGAAGGAATCACTCGATCGGGTTTAGTTAACAGCCATCGATCGATCGCTCGGGTTCAGTAACGCGTAGCCTGCAGTGCAATCGCTCGGGTTCAGTTAGAGCCCAATGCCTCGCTCGGGTTCAGTTAGAGCCAACGCCTCGCACACACGCCCGCATGTATACGAGAGAAACGGGCATCACTTGGCCCCCGACCGCCCACCGTAACCGGGAACTCCCCGAAATTTTCCTCGCCCTCGCTTCTACCACGGTTTTTTCCGTCATGGACGGCCCAAAGAATGTCATGCAGCTGCATCACCGGCCTGCCCAGGACGAAAAGCCCATTTTCTGTCATGATTTTCTGTCATAGAAGTAGGAGCCCACCACATCTATGATGATACCGGGTTTTGTCACAATTATCGTCATAGAAGTGTCATATGTATGACATAATTTTTTTTTCGTTCGGCCCAAAATGTCATGGTTGTGTCTTTTTTTAATGTGTTGAAGTAGTTTGATGATGTGTGAAGCTTCCATCTTCATCTTCATCATCATGAGGTTCTTGTTCCATAGGAAGAAGTGCACCAACACCCATGGTCAAAATATCTTGAGAAGAATCTTCTTCACCTGCATCACTTAGATCAACTTGCTCCCCACAGGAGCCATTAAATTCATCAAACACCACATCACAAGTTTCTACAACACATCCATTGGATTTGTTGTAGACTCTATAGGCGTGAGAGTTTGATCCATAGCCAACAAATATGCCCTCAATTGTTTTGGATTGAAATTTTCCTAACCATTCTCTTTTGTTGGGGATGAAACATTTGCACCCAAATACACGAAAGTACTTGACATTTGGCTTGTTCCCAGTTAGGAGGTCATATGGAGTCTTTTCCAATATAGTATGGAGGAAGAGCCGGTTTGATGCATGACATATAGTGTTAACAGCTTCGGCCCAAAAACTATGTGGTGACTTGTATTCATCCAACATGGACCTTGCCATCTCCACAAGTGTATGGTTCTTCCTTTCGGCTACACCATTTTGCTGAGGAGTGTTTGGAGCTGAATATTGATGCTCAATCCCTTCATCACTAAGGAATTATTCCAAGGTATAATTATTGAACTCAGAGCCATTGTCACTTCTTATTGCCAAGATCTCCTTGTCAAACTTGCGTTGTGCTTGCTTGGCAAAATCAATGAAGGTGATCTTCGTCTCGTCCTTGGACTTGAGGAAAAACACCCATGTATATCTTGAGTAATCATCGACAATGACAAGTCCATACTTTTCCCACCAAGACTATCCCATGAAGGAGGCCCAAAAAAATCCACATGAAGGAGCTCCAGGGGCCTTGAAGTAGACACAATGTCCTTGGGTGGGTGCTTTAATTGATGTTGCTTCCCAGCTATGCATGCACTACACACACGATCTTTCTCAAAAGAGACATTGGTTAGTCCAAGGATGTGATTCCCCTTTAAGAGATCTTGAAGATTTCTCATGCCGACATGGGCTAGCCGGCGATGCTATAGCCACCCCTTGCCAGCCTTGGCCATTAGAGAAGTTGCATGGAATGTGCTCTCTTTCGAGTAATCAACCGTGTAAAGGTTGCCATCCAACTCTCCAACAAAGGCCACTTTGAGAGTGTCTCTCTTAAAGACTTTCACATCCGTTAGTCCAAAAAGTGTATCATAACCAACAGAAGCCAATTGGCGAACAGAAAGCAAGTGGTATTTAAGGGATTGGACAAGCATGATATTTGCAAGAGACATGTCATTTGTGATAGCCACCTTGCCCAACCCAAGTACCTCTCCTTTTGATCCTCCACCAAACATAATCCTCATAAATGGTTGAATAGCTTCCATGAAATCGTAGAGCAGTCTGCTATCTCCGGTCATATGATTGGTGCATCCACTATCAATCACCCATTTTACTCCTCCGGAGAAGGCAACCTACACACAATTATTACTTGGTTAGAGGCGCCCATTTTGCAATGGGACCTCTCAAGTTAGTCACAAGGGTCTTAGGGACCCAAATAGCATAAAATCGGAAAGCATTTCGAGGACCAACAAATTTTTCATAAACTTCTCCATCCTTAGTCTTACGAAGTACATAGGATGAAGGCATGAACTCTTTTGGCTTGTTGAGAGTGGGCATGCCCCTTGTGGCCTTCCCACCAACAACCTTACCTTTCTCCTTGTGCCCTTCTCGTACAAATGTTTCTTTTAGAGGGGTTGTGCACTTTTGAGAGGACGTCTTCTTCTTGCTTGTGCTTGGGTCAAACCCGAGTCCCTCTTTGGCAAACACTTCATTGTGTTGGCTCAACACCTCATTAAGGTTCTTTTGCCCTTGAGCACATGTCATGAGCCCTTTCTCGATTTGAGCCTTGAGAAAACGGTTCTCCTCAAGAATAGATGCTAGATCACTACTAGAGTTAGTAGAACAAGCATCAACATTGATAATAGGAGACGAGTAAGCCTTAGCTAGAGTTTCAAGATAAGTAAGTTTGAGCATCTCAAAACTCTTTGTAAGAAGGGTGAGCTCTTCTTCCTTAGTCTTGAGGGACACAGATAGAAGCTCACAATCCTTAAAGAGAGAAGCATGAGACTTCACAAGCTTACTTTTATCTTTCATCAACTCTTCACAAGAGTCAATAGCCTTTTTCAAGGAGGCAAGATCTTTAGTATGAACATCAATTTTTGCACCAATTTTTAAGCATAGTTCATCATTTCGTGCTTCCTCATATTGGACTTTCCGCTCAAGGATTTCACATTTTTCCTTTTCCTCGGTGACGAGGGTTTCGACTTCCTTAATGGTGATGGTGTGCTTACTCACCATCTCCATAAGCATATGAAACATAGTGAGCTTCTTTCCTTTGAGGGAGCACATGAACTTATTAAGTTTAGCAAGCATAGGATCATCTAGATCATCATCCTCATAACTATCCTCCGCATCAAGATATTCATCACTAGGAGTAGAGGGAGTGAAAAGAGGAGGATTTGCTCGTGGGGTTACCTTGACCTTGTCAGGAGTGCTTTGGTACTCTCGATCTTCTACCACGGCCTTTGCCATTAGACACTTGTGAGCGTTGCCCTTGTAGTCTTTCATGTAGTTGTAGGTGACCACATCACCACTCTTGTTCACTAACCTCAAAGTGTTTTGAGAGTCTTGAGAAACTCCGGCAACACCACTAACATCATCCGGATCAGATTCTTCTTGAGCAACCATTACTTTCCCATCTCTCTTCTTGAGCTTCGAGTTCAAAGGATTTGGCAACTTCTTCTTGGGAAAAATCTTGGGAAACCTTGGTTTATCCTCTCTCTTCTCATAGGGGCACTCATTTGAGAAGTGGTTGGTTTCTTCACAGTTGTAGCATTTTCTTACTTTCTTCTTTTGAAATCTTCCCTTGAATTTTCCCGTGCTAAACTTATTGACAAAGAGAGCCATGTCTTCATATGAAGGACCCTCATTGGATTCAATCTCATCACCATCTTCATCATCATCTTCTTCTTCCTCTTCTTCACTTTGCTCATCTTCACATACATGTTTAGCCTTCAATGCAAGATTGATCTTTGATGTTGGAGTACCATGCATGGCAAGATGTTTTGTGGCATTTGCCTTTGACTCTTCAAATAGTTGGAAGGTGGATATGATGTCATCTGTAGTCATTTCCTTGAAGCATGGTGTTGTCTTATGTCCCATACCATTTGATGGTGATATGGGGCAAGGGCATGAAGCAACTTATCAACAAGGAATCACTTAGTCATGTTGAATCCATCGTGTGTCTTGTCACACTCACACGACTCAATGTCAGCGATGAGAGTCATGAGACGCTCAAGGAGTTGATTGTGAGTTTCACCTTTCTGCATACAAAAGTTTTGCAATTGCCCCTTGGCAATTTCATACTGAGCACTCTGGAGGGTGGAGGTACCGGTCTTGGATCTTATAATGTTTTCCCATAGTTCCTTGGCACTTGTGATGTGTATGAATGGTCTCCTTTGCTTGTCATCCATACCTCTCCTTATACACATGATTGCAGTGTCATTGAGATTCTTGTCATAGATTTCTCTTGGTGTAGGGTTCTTTGGATCAACCACATGATAACCATACTCCATGATCTCCAGCATCTCATTGTTTGCATGTCGAAGATGATCCTGCATAGCAACTCTCCACAAGGCAAAATCGGAAGTGGCACTAAGTAAAGGAGGTTTGCCTTGAGGATTATATCTCGGTTTCTCAACCTAAGGTCTTGCGTAAAGCCAAGGAACACTAGAGTGTCCATTGCTAGGAGGTTGTTGACCAAGTGACCAAGCAGGCACAGTTGGCCTCGAAGCCGCACCACCCGAGAGTGGTGCAAGCACCATGGACAATGTGGCTAATCTCATTTGGACCAAGGCCTCAAGAGAAGCATCATGCTCCTCCTTTTGCTTAGCAAGGGGTCGTTCAAGATCTTCAGAAGTAAAGGACATGACTTTAGAAGAAGCCTCGCCTTTATCCTTCGGATCTTCAACAAGGGGAGTCCCATCGGGGTTCATCTCGCTCTAGGGCGGTTAAGCCACAAGAATAGAGCACGAGGCTCTGATACCAATTGAAAGGATCGAGATGGACCTAGAGGGGGGTGTGAATAGGTACAATTACAAATTTTAATTATTACTAAGCAATTTTAGGCAATACTGCGGAATATGAGAGTGAGCCTAACAATTGCAAGAGTAGTACTAAGTGATAAGCAAGTAACACGTGTATGAAAGGAAACAAGCACAATATGAGATAAGTAAGAGCTAAGAGAGAAGTAACCACAAGTAGAGAGTTAGGGTTAGGAATAACTGCAACTCCGGGAGACGAGTTTGTATGCCGATGTTCACTTCCTTGGAGGGAAGCTACGTCACTATTAGAGAGGTGGATGTTACCACGAAGGCATACCAACACCACGAAGGCTCACCCTATTCTCCCTTTGAGACAACACCACGAAGGCGTTTCTCAACCACTAGTGGTAGACCTTGGGGTGGTCTCCAAACCCTCACAAACTTTTTCGGGGGTAATCACAAAGGTCGATTCCTCTCCGAAAGACTCCTACCGCCTAGGAGTCTCCAACCTCCAAGAGTAACAAGAACGATGGGGAAAAGCTCAAGACTTGCTCAAATCACGAATTCCTTTTATGCAAAGAAAGAGAGGGAGTGGATCTATCACTTGATCGGACAAATTCTCTCAAATGCTCTCAAATCCCTTGGGGATCTAAGATTTGGTGTGGAGGAGTGAGAGAGAGAATAAAATGTGTTCTAGGGTTTGTTCAAAGTGAGTGGTCAGTCCTCTCCCGTGGGGAAGAAGGGCTATATATAGTGTGAGCACAAATGTGGCCGTTATAGCATAAGTGAATGGGCAGGCCGGACATCCGGGCAGGGTGGCCGGACATCCGGGCTGGCGAGGCACTAGAAGAATAGAGGAGAAGCCAGGAGAAAAACAGAGGGGCCGGACATCCGGAGCAAGGCCCGGACATCCGGTGACACGAGAAGGCCCGGACATCCGGCGGCAACGTGCAAACCTACTGGAGTCGGGATGACAGGGAGCTGGACATCCAGGGAAAATACCGGACATCCGGCGTGGCTGGGAGACCCGGACATCCGGGGTGCAGCCCGGACATCCGGCATGAGCATGCATACTTACTGGTGTCTAAACATCAATGACCCGGTCATCCGGCTGGCAGCTCGGACATCCGACATGGGAGCAAATAGAACATGTGTACAGAATATTTTTGTGTGACCCTAAGTTTCTTATTGAAGCAAGGAATTATTTTAACTTAAGCAAGTCTTTAACTAACCCTACCGATCCCCTCTTAATAGTGCGGGATCCTATACTCAAGAAACCAAATATCAAATCAATTTTTATGCTTCATCCTTGAGTAAAATCACTTGTATGCCCTTGATCCACACACTTCGATGAGCCGGGGACTAACACCTGAGATTTACATAACAACCATTGTTAGTCCCCTACATGTATATTGTCATAAACATCAAAACATGATGTA
Source organism: Triticum aestivum (assembly GCF_018294505.1). NCBI lineage: Eukaryota > Viridiplantae > Streptophyta > Magnoliopsida > Poales > Poaceae > Triticum > Triticum aestivum. The sequence goes on from NC_057807.1 coordinate 107,350,710, forward strand.
AGGGCATGAATGCACTTTCACCCGCACCCCTTCTTTGCCCTATACAATCCCAAATATTCCAAAATCCTTCAGGGTATCCCTAGATCAGAAGTTCCGCTGCCGCAAGGTCTCTGTATCCACGAGATCCAATCTAGACCCTGTTCCGGCTCCCCCGAGAGGGGGGAATCATCACCGGTCGCCATCTTCATCATCCTGGCAGCCACCACGACAAGGAGGGAGTAGTGCACCCTCGGGGCTGAGGGTTTGTACCAGTAGCTATGTGTTTAATCTCTCTCTCTCTCTCTCTCTCTCTCTCTCTCTCTCGTGTTCTTGAGATGTCACGATCTTGATGTATCGCGGGCTTTGTTAATATAGTCGGATCATATGGTGTTTTCCCCTCTCTATCTTGTAGTGATGACTTAAGTTTTTCCCTTTGAGATTTCGTTCTTATCGGATTGAATACTTTTATGGATTTGAGAACACTTGATATATTTCTTGCAATTGAATACTCGTGGTGACAATGGGGTATCGTATTGATTCACTTGATATATGTTTTGGCAGTCAACTCGCGGATTCTTGAGGTGACATTGGGGTAATCTATGCATAGGGGTTGATGTACGTTCGTGTCTTTGTTTCTCTGGTAGAAATCTTGGGGCACTCTTTGAAGTTCTTTGTGTTGGATTGAATATTATAAATCTGAATTTTATTTGGTGTTATTTTAGTAAGAACTCTAGGATAGATCGAACGGAAAGAATAGCTTTGTGTTATTTTAGTATGAACTCTTGAATAGATCGAACGGAAAGAATAGCTTTGAGGTGGTTTCGTACCCTACAAACAATTCCGTCTTATGTTCTCCGCTAGATGGTAAATCGGGAGTGATTCTTTATTGCACTTTGAGGGATAATCATATGATCCAACTATGTTAGCATTGTTGAGAGATTGCACTAGTGAAAGTATGCACCCTAGGCCTCCTTTTCAAGCATTGCAGTACCGTTTTTGTGCCCGTTTACTATTTGTTACCTTGCTGTTTTTATTTATTCAGATTATAAAAATATATTTCTACCATCCATATTACACTTTTATCACCATTTCTTCGCCGAACTAGTGCACTTATACAATTTGCCATTGTATTGGGTGTGCTGGGGACACAAGAGATTTCTTGTATTTGGTTGCAGGTTCATTTGAGAGAGACCATCTTCATCCTACACCTCTCACGAATTGATAAACCTTAGGTCATCCACTTGAGAGAAAATTGGTGCTGTCCTACAAAACTCTGCGCTTAGTGGCCCAACACGTGTCTACAAGAATAAAGTTGCGTAGTAGACATCAAGCTCTTCTTTTGGCGCCATTGCCGGGGAGGTGAGTGCATGAAGGTGTATCTTTAGATCTTGCAATTGAATATTTGTTTTCTTGTTTTATCACTAGTTTGGTTTATAAAAAGAAAAGTAAAAATGGAATTGAGGTTGCATCATATTGTTCATCTTTATAATTTCTTTGGTGAAAATGATGGAAAGGAAAATTGTGCTCAATTGATAGAGGAAGAATTCAATAGAATGTTTGGCATAAATGACGAGCATGATTGCAATGTTGTGAGTATCAATTCTTTGAATATCCAGTATGCTAATAATATGCAAAGCCATAAGCTTGGGGATGCTATGTTTGATGAAGATGATATTCTTAGTCCCCCAAGATTTGATGTGCAAATTTGTTATAATGATTGCATGCCTCCTATTTATGATGATTATAATGATGAAAGTGGATTTGGAGAGGTCACGACTTTATTTAGTGATGAATCTACCATTTTGGATGAGGCTTAAATTGACTATGATAACAAAGTTGCTATCTATGATGATTATGGTGATGACATGTATGCTATGAAGAATAATGATAACCATGAAACTTGTCATCATGATTTTAATTTTCACTCTCATGATAGTTATTTTGTTGAGTTTGCTCCCACTACTATTGATGAGAAGAAATTTGCTTATGTGGAAAGTAATAAGTTTTATGTGCTTTTGTGTCATGAAAAGAATGCTCTATGTGATGGCTATATTGTTGAATTCATTCATGATGCTAATGAAAATTATTATGAAGGAGAAACTTATGCTTGTAGGAATTGCAATAATATCAAGTTTCCTCTCTATGTGTTGAAAATCTTGAAGTTTTTCTTGTGTTGCCCTCCTATGCTAGTTGATTCTTGTTCCCATAAATTGTTTGCTCACAAAATCCCTATGCATAGGAAGTGGGCTAGACTTAAATGTGCTTGCCATGTGATTCATGATGCTCTTGTTATGTTTCAATCTTTATCTTTCATGCGAGCATCATTGAACTCATCATGCCTAGCTAAAAGGCATTAAAGAAAAGCGCTTGTTGGGAGACAACCCAACAATTTTACCTACTTTTTTGTGTGTTCACATGATTAGGCTACTGTGGTAATCATGTTTTATTGCTTTTGTTTCAATAAAGTGCCAAGTAAAGCCTTTGGGGTCATGTTGGGTGATAGTTGATTTGATCTTGCTGAAAAACAGAAACTTTTGCGCTCACAAAAATAACTATCATTTTTAATAGAAGAGTTATTTTGAGTTGATGCTTTTTGAAGAAGATTAATATACAAATTTCTCACGTGGTCCTAATTTTTTCATAATTTTTTGAGTAGCAGAAGTATGGTTTGAGTACAGATTACTACAGACTGTTCTGTTTTTGACAGATTCTGTTTTCAATGCATAGTCTGCTTGTTTGCTTGTTTCTATGGCTTACATTGCTCAATATAAATTGTGGAAATTATATTCTACAGTAGTAATTGTGTGGTAAAAATTACGAATCTTGTCTTTGACAGTACCAAAAGTGAAATGGTTTGCTCTTTATCATACTAATCTATATCACAAGGTTCCGTTAAGTTTCGTGTGATTGAAGTTTTCAAGTTTTGGATGAGATGTCGATATGAGGAGAATAATGAGTGACAAGATCATAAGCTTGGGATGCCCAAGGCACCCCAAAGTAATATTCAAGGAAGATCCAAGCAACTAAGCTTGGGGATGCCCCGGAAGGCATCCCCTCTTTCGTCTCCAACATTATCGGTAACCTCACTTGGAGCTATGTTTTCATCCGTCACATGATATGTGCTTTGCTTGGAGCGTCAATTTATTTTGTTGGGATTTGCTTGATGTTATTTAGAATAAATGTTTCACATCTTTTATTTCAATAGAAATGGCAATGATAGCCTTTGCCATGCTTATTTTGCAAGTATACATGTTGCTGTTTCAAAACAGAAAGTTTATCGCTGTTGCAAAAATTCCCTAGAAAAGTAAAAATGTGATAAAATGCTAAAACTTTTTGCAAAACAAGATCTGATACATTTTCTAAAGTTTGGTAGTTTTTCATAATTTTTGGGTTTAGGGAAGTATGATGAATCTTTCATTCTTTACAGACTGTATTGTTCTGGCAGATTGCTGTTACGGTTTTATTGTTTGCATATGTTTACTTGTTTAATGATTCTATTTGAGGATAGGACTATTAAATATGCAGAGGCATTTAGTATTCAATGTTTAATAATAATTTTAGTAATTTTCTACAGTAGAAAATGATAAGGTTTTGCACTGATTTATACTAACTTATCTCACGAGTTCTTGTTGAGTTTTGTGTGGATGAAGTTTTTGAGATTTAGGGAAACCATGATATGAGAGGAATTAAGGAGACACAAAAGCTCAAGCTTGGGGATGCCCAAGGCATCCCAAGTTAATATTCAAAGAAGTCTCAAGAATCTAAGCTTGGGGATGCCCCGGTAGGCATCCCACCTTTCTTCTTCAACAATTATCGGTTAGTATCGGTTGAGCCTAAGTTTTTTTGCTTCTTCACTTGAGTTGTGCTATTATTAGAATGTCATTTTATTTTCATTTTGCTTTCTGTTTTAATAAATAACTTAGGCCTGAAAGTTTTTAAATAAAATAGAGTCCTCAATTAGTTGCCAGGGAGGCTAGGTAAGCGACATTCACATCCCATCAACGAAGCTCTTTTCTATGGAATTGCTCTAGTGCTTCTTATATCCTATGAGTGAATTGTTGAATAAATTGAATGTCATGAAGTTGAAATCATATCATGCCTAGTGGTAGGTTCACATTGGGTTTGTAAAGTGAAATCTTTTGAGGCTTGACAATCACAATATTGGTCATACAAGCAATTCACGAATAATTAGTATAAGGAAGAGAGCTTTCACATGCAAATACACAATCTTGGAAATCTTTTATGATTGTGAGCCCCCATAAAAATATTATATGCCAAAATTGTTGACGTTGGACAAGGAAGACAACGTAATGATTTATGTTTATTGATATTCACATAGAAGTTATATTGTCATAGATCCTTCAACATGTGGTGCTTGCCCCCTATCTTTGCTAGACAAAAATTCCGCACCAAGTAGAGATACTACTTGTGCATCCAAAAACCATTAAACCCAAATCTTGTTTTGAGAGTCCACCATACCTACCTATGGATTGAGCAAGATCCTTCAAGTAAGTTGTCATCGGTGCAATAACGCAATAAAATTGCTTCTAAAGGTGTTAGATCATTTAGTGTAAGAGAAAATTGAGCGTTGTACGAACTTGTGATGGCAATGAATATAAGCGACAGACTGCATAATAAAGGTTGCTATCATAAGGGGCAATATAATGCGACGTTCTTTTGCACTAAGGGGTTGAGCATACAAACAAATAAGTGCATGGCAACCTATGCTTACCTCTGCGAAGGGCCTATCTTTTACTTTATGTATTTACTTTTATGAAAGAGTCAAAGTTTTTATTTCTATTCCTGGCGGCCACCATGATGAGGAGGGAGTAGTCCACCCTCGGGGCTCAGGGTTTGTACCAGTAGCTATGTGTTTAATCTCTATCTCCCTCCCTCCCTCCCTCTCTCTCTCGTGTTCTTGAGATGTCACGATCATGATGTATCGCGGGCTTTGTTAATATAGTCAGATCATATGGTCTTTTCCCCTCTCTATCTTGTAGTGATGACTTGAGTTTTTCCCTTTGAGATTTCGCTGTTATCGGATTGAATACTTTTATGGATTTGAGAACACATGATATATGTCTTGCAATTGAATACTCGTGGTGACAATGGGGTATCGTATTGATTCACTTGATATATGTTTTGACACTCAACTCGTGGATCCCCGAGGTGACATTGGGGTAATCTATGCATAGCAGTTGATGTACGTTCTTGTCTTTGTTTCTTCGGTAGAAATCTTGGGGGACTCTTTGAAGTTCTTTGTGTTGTATTGAATATTATAAATCTGAATTTGCTTTGGTGTTATTTTAGTACGAACTCTAGGATAGATCGAACGGAAAGAATGGCTTTGTGTTATTTTAGTACGAACTCTTGAATAGATTGAACGGAAAGAATAGCTTTGAGGTGGTTTCGTACCCTACAAACAATTCTGTCTTATGTTCTCCGCTAGACAGGAACACATGAGTGGTTCTTTATTGCACTTTGAGTGATAATCATATGATCCAACTATGTTAGCATTGTTGAGAGATTGCACTAGTGAAAGTATGCAACCTAGGCCTCATTTTCAAGCATTGCAATACCGTTTGTGTGTCCGTTTACTATTTGTTACCTTGCTGTTTTTATTTATTCAGATTATAAAAATATATTTCTACCATCCATATTACACTTTTATCACCATCTCTTCGCCGACCTAGTGCACCTATACAATTTGCCATTGTATTGCGTGTGTGCGGGACACAAGAGATTTCTTGTATTTGGTTGCAAGCTCGTTTGAGAGAGACCATCTTCATCCTACACCTCTCATAGATTAATAAACCTTAGGTTATCAACTTGAGGGAAAATTGCTGTTGTCCTACAAAACTCTGCGCTTTGAGGCCCAACACGTGTCTACTAGAATAAAGTTGTGTAGTAGACATCAGTGGCGGACGGAGGAGGGGGGCTTTGCTGGTTTTCACGGCCTCGGTGTACGAATGGGTGGGCGGATGGGATGGGAGGGGGGAACCATGGCTTAGGGACGCGCTTGTCCGAAATGTGGGGTAAGTTACGAAAGTACCCCCAGCTATTTGAGCTAGGTGGTTCTTTCGGTTCAGGGGTATCACGGGAATTTTGCGTGTCGGGATTTCGCAGGAGGTGGGAGTTTTTGCGCGCGTTGTAATTTTGGGATAACAAGGCACGAGTTGAGATGGAGGCAATTTTTGGAGCAAAACAAGACAAAGATATATCTTAAATATTTCGGGGTAATAAGGCGCGGGCTGAAATTTCTGGACAAGCCTAACGTGTACTATACCAAATCAATTCGCACTTCCCTCGATGAAAAAACAAAAGGAAATCAATTCGCACCACACAAGAGAGTATATTCCCGTTTACTATACCAAATCAATTCACTATAGTACCATTATTCCTGGACTTCCCGAAGAGGCGAAGAGCCAAGCGCAAGGTTAATATTTTTGAGATGCCAAGCGCAAGGTTTATAGGAGAATGAGTAGTAGTAGTACTAGTAGTACGTACCAGTGGTACGTACTGTATGAGGAATAAGGCAACAAGATGTATGTTTTGCATGACAGTCTCTTCTTACAGGACGTGCTAGACCTAGTGGACCTCATTGTTGCAATGGGACACGATTCAGAGTGGTGGGCAGCGGGAATAATTTGGAGCTGCTTAGTCTTAAACCCCATGAAGAAGTCCCATCGAAAGTAATAGCTATCCTCTACACGTGCTCCTATGTAAAATGAGTAAATGAGAGAAAAAGAGAAAGAGACAAAGTAAAAAAATCATCAGCCTTAGAGCCAGCCCTATTGTATTAGTGAATGATATTTCTATGTCGTGATTGACATGCATGGCTATATTATTAACCATGCTGCGGAGGTAGAAGCAAATTTTTATTTATTTGCGGAGGTAGCAGCGGATGGATATTCAACGAGGAGTGTAATGATGGTTGCTTCCTCGGTCAAACATAGAGAAAGGTGGGCCTCGTGATTTGATGACTTCTTAATCACTATTACTACCTATACACTTTGCCCATATAATAACCACGTGGTAGAGTAGTGGGCTATACTTTTAATAAGCAAGCTCGAAGAGAAGAGGTGCACGCACCCACACACATAGTACTAGTAGCACTCTTTGCGTCTTTTGCGTCTTCCCCAACCACACACGTGACACGGTGGAGTTCATTTCTGTATGATGATGCAACCCATGTGATAATTTGACGCGTCTAGTAGTAGTTACTCACTTATAAATAATGGAGGGTCGGGAACCATGCATGAACTGTGCCGCTCATTTATAAATAAAGTTTTTTTCTTTAGTGGCACGTACGCAATATAAATAGGTTCATATGGAGAGAAAAATAAACCACTCCACTATATACATAGTCAGGACGAGCCTACACAGTTGCTTGCTGGGGTTGCTCTCTTCACACTCTCTCGCACAAAATGACTGTGGCCACATCTCTAACATCCGGGCGGATCACGTCCGCCGGGGGAAGGGGTGGATGCTTTGTGTAGATGCGGTCGCCATCGCCGACGGCAAAAACCCACTGTCGACACATCCCGATCAGGGGTCCCCGCCATTCTCTCTCACAAAGCCGATGTGGTTGCCTTCGTCCCCTGCGCACTGCGGTGACGTGGGCAGTTGCCGCCTCCCATCGCCCTCCTCTAGGTTGAGCTACGCCCTGACATCCCTCAGGTACAACTTCCTTTACAGCCGGCTTGCACCACTGCCCCAGCTGCCCATATCGCTCCATGTGGATATTTCTCTACTTCTTTGCCCCGCACGTACCTATACTGGCTTCTACTGTATTTGTGATGAGTTTATGTCTCATCAACTAGTCCTAGTAATGTTATTCTAACCACGCTTCTTCAATTTCTTTGCCACTGGGATGCCCATCTCGATTTTAGTGAAACTGCACAAAATGATCCGATGGTCAAAGGGTTGCAAACTTCATTTCTTCGGATGGTTCAACATCGCCAGCAAATTAAAGCCTGGTTAGGGTTTAGGATTTAAGGGCTAGGGACTGCATGGATCGTTTTTTCTGTAGTTGTCTCTGTTCCAAAATAAGTGTCAACTTTAGTAGTAGTGGAACTTTGTACTAAAGTTTGCATAAAGTTGAGACACTTATTTTGGAACGGAGGGAGTACATATTGGCTATGATCTGTCAATCATTGAGATGCGATAGCATGCATGTTAGTCTCCTTTGTATTTGATTAAATGTTGCAACGGGGCAACCTTGGACGCAAGATACATGAAACAGAAGCTGGAAGCTTCATAGCATTATACAAATTTATCTCGGTGAGAAATTACAGTACGTACTATACTACTACTATGTAAAGAGTTAGGTGTCGCACAGTGTCTAGAAAATATGGTGATAGTGTGAGGTGGGCCATGTAATCACTGAGCTTGCGTGTTTTCACTGCTTTCGCACTCCTCCGCTGTAAGAATGGAGAAAATTGTAATCTACCACCTTTTGCCGAATTGTTGGACATCCAGTAGTCATACCACCTCAGTAATAATGACAAATGAGCCATCAAATCAGATAGACCCAGCAGTAAGTTGGGCAGATGAAGCAACCGTCACTCTTGAATCCGCTTCTCCCTTCAATGCAGACGCCAGTGAGAGGTTGCATCCGCTCTGCCCGGGCATGAATGCGGCACCGATTCTCTGGAGTGGCGCTGACATTTCGGGTGAGAAGCGCGTGGGGGCGATGGAGGGGCTTTGGGTGGGGCAGGCTAGTCAGGAGCAGGTGTGGCAGCTATCCCGACCGGACGCCCGAAAATGAGAGGATGCACCAACTATCGCGGCTAAATCATACACTGCACACCATCTCTCTGTAGGAGTAAGTCGATGTGTCGCTCTCTCTAACACACACACGATGTTAAAACACACACACACACACACACATGTTCATAGAATAGGAATGTCGTGTGAGTAGGAAGCCACATGAAGTGAGATAAATGGAGTACCACTACTGCAGGATGCTGCTAACGTGACACTACGATCAGAGACCCTTTCACAAAACTCTGTGTGATGCATTAATCGCATATGGTGGTGTAAAATAACCGTCAAGAAATGTGCAAAATGTTTGTGATGAATGATACATCAAACACGGTTCAGATTTTAGTTGTGTGTGCAATGAGGGGCATACAGTTGATCCATATGAACTATTTGCAATGAGACAGAACAACAGAAACGAGTAGCCATATCAAGGTGTGTGCGATACACGGCATACAGTTTGCTCCGATGAACCGTTTGCGTTGATTGAGGTGAACACAAACGATTCGGCGTAACAAGATGTGTGAGATACCCAACAAATAGGCCGGTAATCAGAATTGTGTGTGATCATTATAGACAGCCCATACGGTATTTTTTTGTGAATTGTGTGCTCGTCAGGGCACACAGTTCAACCAACCAACCTTTGAGCGATAGTGTAGAAGATCTCTGTTGAATACATATTACTAACCATCTGCGATGAGATTGACAGGATAAACAGAGATATATATATATATAGTCTGCTTAATTTAGTCCTCCTTCTTCTTGTTGTTGTTGTTGGATGGCCCTGCGACATCGTCTTGGCAAGGACGCTTCTTGTCGCTGACCATTGGCTTTTCATCGTCGTTGCTGTCGTCGTCGTCCTCCTTCTCGTTCGACCATTCCTACTCATCATCATTGTCGTCCTCTTCTTCGTCCTCCGATGGCTCCTCGTCCGTCTGGTTGTCGTCTGACGACTCCAGAGGTGGCGTCCCTTCCATGAACCGGATATAATCAAGGTCTGGTCTCGACGCCGGACTCATGGAAGACGAGCGGGATGATTCTGACGTTGACCTATCATCAGGCGTTAGACTGCTAGCCAAACTGTCATCCTCACTATCACTCGACATGGCTGCAGAGTTTGCGCCAGTGTGTACCGCGGCCTACCGGGGATGATGAAGATGGTGGGCACTTAAGCGGGGTATGCAGAGAAGAGGAACTGCCAATCTAACGCCGATATAATCAACCGCAATTATTTGTACCCAGTGGCTCCAAATTCCTGGGGTTGCATAGGACTCCTATTGGCTATTTAGCTGGTTTCCTTTTTCAGGACAAAAACAATAAACAAGTTTTGGGATTATGCCCTGGTAACGGTACGAACGGAGTAGAACAGTTGGCAGGCAATACATTGAGCTTTTCTTGTTGATAAAGCCAGTAATAATCAAACTAGAAAGGAAAAGAAGAAAGACAAAGAAAAAATTCTCCACGAATCTTCGCGTAACATCAATGGCATATGACCTAGATGCATTACTTAGAGCACATCTAGATGTGCTTTAGCAATACTGTCAAACAAAACCCCTAATCATCATTGCAAACAACGCATAGAACATGGCTAATGCGACAACCACAACTACACATGTTAGTTCCTTCTTGTCTCTTGCTTTCATCTGTTGCATGTGATTGATTCTTTCTTGCTTCATCGTACTGATTGTACATTCCATATCAGCCAGTTTCTTCTTCAGCTTTATGTTATCTTCTGCGAGCTTGGTGATAACACTCTAAGCCCTGCCATGCCATTCTTCATCCAGCCAGTTAACAAAGGAACAAGCCTCATATCCCTGCCAATGTTAAGTAGTATTCAGGATGAGCGGTGGCATTAACTCAAGTAAAATGATGAACTTAGCACTAACCTCTAAGGGGCAACTGAGAAACCGCCTGCCAATGTCAAATCCCTCCGTGCATACATGTCGAGCGGGAGTGTGCCCGTGCACACAACTCAGCTTTTGGTACTTCTCGGTGGCGCAAAACTCAGAGTCGAACTCGTGTTGCGGGAGTCTAGAGTCATGCTCTGGATCCGGCTGTAGATCGCTTTCCTGGGGCGGGGGGGGGTCCTTCAATATGGATTCAACAAGGAGCTACTTTGGACATGCTGAAAAAGATCGGGATAGATTGGAACCCGACAGGACAATCCGGATCCGTAGTACACCTGCCTTCTGATGACCTTAGGCAAGCGCTCGGCACCGATCGCCGTCGTGGCGGCGATACAAGCAGGAGAAGCCGTACCAAAACCAATAGCACCACTCGTTCGTATTCCCCCAATGTCAGCTTCACGTGAGGGAATTTTTGGAGGCTATGTAGGGATTTGGGGGAAATGGGGAAACTGTGGGGATAAGCTAATGGTCGGGAACTACTTATGGCACTATATGTTGGAGTATACGGCACACTATTTATACATGTCGTTTGTGTTAGGTATTACAACATCACACACGATTTCTGCACCAAATCGTGTGAGAAGACAATGTAGGTGAGACACGGTTGCCGTTACATAACCGTATGTGATGTAATACCCTGTACATATAATTGAGTTACAATGATACCGTGTAAACAACCGCTCTGCAGATATCCGAAAAAACAGCCGGTCTGCATATGGAGATGGCGACGGTGGCCTACGCAGTGGCTATCGGAGAAGAGGTCAATATTCGGTAGGTGGGCGGCGGCGGCATCATTGGAGGTCAATCCTCGATCTGCGGTGGGAGATAGTAGGAGCTCAACCGTCGAGGTCAGCGGTGGCATGATTCGAGCGCATCCATCGCGGTCGATGGCGGGATAGTGGAGGTCGAACTTCAGGTGGCAGCCGCACTAAGCTTTGCTCCTCGACACTGCTGTCTCGGCGTGCCACCACATCGCGCTTCTCTGTCTGCTGGGTAGAGGTCGCCACGCGGCTAATTAATTATGGTATTATTTTTGTGAGTGGCTTAATTAAGCTATTCAATTCCTAAGGGTAGTGTTGTACTAGTACTTTGCGTGTAAATTGACTGGCCATTAATATTTGTCATTGCACGTCTGGATAACAATATGGAGCGCCCTCAGTAATTATGAAAATAAAGCCTTGTGATTTATGCACGCATCATTGGGCAGCAGTTAATTCATGTGGTGCAGATGGAACGATCTCAATGGACGAGGGATCGGAAAACCGTAGATTTTATCAGTGGCGTGACAGAGTTCATGAATTTGGCTGAAAGTACAAAGAGGAGAATTGGTGATGCTAATTACATCCAGTGTCCATGTATTGATTGTGCCAATACAGAGTTGCATGATGTTGCAGATGTCCAGTGGCACTTAGTCTCTTGGGGATTCATGGATGGATATACATGTTGGACTAGACACGGTGAAGAGGAGGTCATGGATGAAGATACCCAGGGCTGCGAGATGCCAAACCCCAATCAGTGTCACATGGATGTTGAATCTAACATCAGGGCAGCGGCGTCAAGCTACCAATGGAACACCAGAAAGCCGGAACGCCCACTGGAAAACCAAGATGTCGACGCAGATGACGACGATCTTGATATGCCAGATTTTGCTGCTATGATTGCAGATTTCGAGGGCCCCAAAAAGGATATGATTGGGTACAAGGATCTGCCAACCATTGATGTAGACTCCAAGAAAGAATTGTATCCAGGTTGCAAAAAGAAATATTCCAGGTTGAGTGCCACCCTGGCGCTTCTCAGATTTAAAGCAGCAAACTGTCTATCAAACAAGGGATTCACAGAGATGTTAGGTCTTTTCAAAGAAATTCTTTCAGAAGATAATGAGCTCCCTAGAAGCATGAATGAAGCAAAGAAAATTGTTTGCCCATTGGAACTTTAAGTACATAAGATACACACTTGTGTGAATGATTGTATATTGTACCGTGGTGAGTACAAAGATTTGCGTGCATGTCTTGAATGCAAGCATGGACGATACAAGCGCAGGAGGGCAAAGGACAAGTACAAATTGGATGACGAGATCAAGACAGGAATCGTACTTGCATTTAATTCCAAGGTTGAAGCATTTGTTTGCAAACCCTAGAGAGGCAAAGAGGTTGCGATGGCATCATGATGAGCAAATTGCGGATAAGTATATGAGGCACCTGAAAGATGGGGCTCAGTGGGGAATAATCGACAACAAGTTTGAAGACTTTGACAAGGATCCTGGAAGTATAAGTCTCGGGGAGTGTACTGACGGGATGAATCCTTTTGGCGATATGAGCACCAATCACATCACATGGCCGGTGCTTCTGTGCATATATAACCTAGCTCCTTGGTTGTGTATGAAGAAAAAATACATTATGATGTCAGTGATTATCCAAGGCTCGAAGCAACCTGGAAATGACATTGACATTTACTTTCAGCTACTGGTAGAAGAACTGCTGACAGTGTGGATAGATGCACCTGCTGTAAATGTTATGATGCTTACAGAAAGGAGATTTTTTATCTACATGCGATACTAGTGCACACCATTCAAGATATGCCGACATTAGGCAACACATCGGGACAGAAAACAAAGGGAGATGTAGGGTGTGTCACATGCATGGATAGGATAGCTAGCAGAAGACTACCCAAATCGCACAAAACTGTGTATTTACGCCATCGTAGGTTCTTACAAAAAAATCACCCATACCAAAAGATGAAAGCTGAATTTGATTGTATGGCGGAGGTAGGTGTGGGCCCAAGACCCTATGATGGGGAGGTGGTCCACAACATGGCCAAAAAAAATTTAATGTTGTGATTGGCAAGAATCACGCTTTGACGGTGAAACTAACACCCAAGGGTCAAGTGTTTAAGAAGAAATCGGTGTTCTAGAAATTACCTTACTGGGAGATTCTATGTGTACGTCACTGCACCTATGTCATGCACATAGAGAAGAACATATGCGAAAGCATCCTTGGTACTCTGCTCAAGATTAAAGGTAAAAGAAAGGATGGTGAGGGTTCACGGCTCAATATGCTTGCTGATCAATCAAAAGGCAAGAGTCAAGCAGAAGATGATGACAAATTCATCAAAGCTCGCTAGACTTACAATTTCAGTACAAAAGAAGCAACACAATTCTTCAACTATTTGTTGTTAGTTAAGACACCCTCTTCCTACTCCGCAAACATCAGAAGTCTCGTGGATGTGAGCTCAGGTAAAATGAAGTTGGGACACATGAAGTCACATGATTGCCACATAATGTTGACAAAAATCCTCCTAGTGGCCATTAGGAATATGATGGACAAAGATATAAGGAACACACTCATTGAGCTCTGTGATTTCTTCAACCAACTATGGCAGAAAGTTGTAGATCCTGAAGAGCTGGATCATATGCAAGATGATATTGCAAGAAAATTGTCCAACCTAGAGACGTTTTTCTCCCACCGTCATTCTTTGATGTCATGGTCCATCTCACTGTGCACCTTGTCGACGAGATAAAGTATTATGGTCCTGTGTTTCTTTGCAACATGTATCCCTTCAAGTGGTGCATGAGAATACTGAAGCACTTTTGTCGGAACCGAAACCATCCAGAGGCAAGCATCCTACAAGGTTATACCGCGGAGGTGGTGGTTGAGTTTTGCACCGAATACATGAAACAACGACCTACAGGTTTGCCCCTCTCTTGCTACAAGGGAATGCTTAAAGGTAAGACGGTCCTTGCTGGCACGCAAATGGCTACACGCAGAGAATTGGTAGAGAAAGCCCATTTAACGGTACTGCTTAACAGCCCAGTTCTCAGCGCTTATGCCAAAGAACACTTGGCAGAGATACGCCAAAGCTTCTTACCAATGGTGCCTTCATCAGATGTGGAGATGAAGGAGCACACTAAGAACTATGCCGAATGGCTGAAGAAGCGTTTGGCACAAGGATCCATCAATGACATTGCTAAATGGTTGGCACAAAAGCCATCACCTACGATGTTGACGTACCAAGCATATGACATAAATGGATACACGTTCTACACTGAGGAACGTGATGAGAAGACCTCATATTAGAACAGCTCTGTTCGAACAGAATGCATGACTGCAGATGAAGCTGATAAAAGGGTATACTATGGAACCATCAAAGAGACTTGGGAGCTTGACTATGTGAAAGTTAAGGTGGCATTATTCAGGTGCTCATGGATCCCTCTTGGTCAAGTAGAGGTTGATTATTACAGGAAGACTTGTGTTAATAGGACAATGATGGCATATAACGCGGACCCGTTCATTCTTGCCAGTGATGCTACCCAGATTTTCTTTGCGTAAGAACTGCCATGTAGTGATGCATGGGAAGAGGAGGGTACTGGGTGTGGACGATGTTACCGATGAGGACGAGTACGATGAATATGATGAGTTGCCAGCCAAGGGATCACGCACCCATGTAACAGAGCAGCGTAAAATCATCAGAAAACCCAAGTTCATTCGGGGTCAACGTAATGATCCCAGTTCCCCCATGTACATGGGAATTAAGCCGTAAGACTGGTCTTTATGCCTACCCAGCAACTTAATCCGTTCAATTTATAACTGTCGCGTGTACTGAATTTGTGAGTTATGCCTGGTTTTCTGTTGATGTAAGAACCGTTAATATGTTGACCTTGATATGCTGTCAGCTGAGGCAATGAATATAAACTGTTATTATTATTATTATTATTATTATTATTATTATTATTATTATTATTATTATTATTATTTATATTATTATTATTATTATTATTATTATTATTATATCGTAGAGGTAGCACACTCAATTGATCTCACTATAGTATGTGTGAACAAAAATATGCAATCCGGTTTGCGAATAGCACACAGTTTGTTGATGAAAGCCGTGTGCCGACCAAACCCCGCCCACGATCTGAGTCGTGCTTTCTGATTGGCCAGAACCTAAACCCACGGATCGTACATCTGCACCGTCGAATGCTCCCAGGTCGAACGGTGATCCTCATCCTTTTCAATAGCACATGCAATTTCGGTTGTAATTTTATTTTTATGCACAAAATGCACGTTACTCAAAAAATGACTTAAATATAGCTAACGATACCAGAAATGCGCCAGAAAATAAAACCTGTGGTATAATGGTGATTGCATACCGTGGAAATTTATATGAGGCCAAACGATGAAGTCACCAGCCACAGGAGTTTGAATTGACAAGTCTCCTTTTGGAAACCATGATCCTTCATGTGAGATGCTCCGATTTGGAAGGAGCGGTCATCAAAACTTGTGCCAAACTTTACCAATTTTTTTCCACGGGGTCGTGATAGCACGCCACGGGCACACATCGATTTTGATGATGTCTGGACTTCATCTGAATTTGCTATAATTAAAATACCAACTAGGCCTACGCCAGTGGCCGCACCTCGCGGCCGACATGTTTGAAACTTCTCCCCGCTTCTCGAGCATATGGATGAAAACTCGCAAAGAGACGCACAAATGATCTATACACCTTCTTTGCTATGCTGATCGTAATGGGATATCATAGCTAGTATCATGCATGCCAACTAGGCAATTTTGATGAGCTGTCATAGAATTAAATGAAGAAAGAGAGGGTTAAGTATCATATCATGAAACCGTATTGTAATAAATGCTATGCTACTATGTGTCATGCATGGCAATAAATAAAGTACTACATGATACTACTCTCTATGATACTATATATGCATTAGTGGGGTAGCTAGTATATCATAGACTACCTAGTATCATATATATATGCATGATACTAGTATATATATATATATATATATGATCGATACTACCTTTGTAATGCGCGTATAGTATCATAAGTTAGTATCTTAGGTTGCCTTATTAATTGCCATGCATGACACAAACCAGTACAACATTTAATATGATACGGTATCATGATATGATACCCACACCCTCTCTTTCCTCATTTAACTGTGTGCCACATCATCCAAAAAGTCTAGTTGGCATGCATGATGCCGCTTGATACTCCCATTACAACCAGTCTTAGGGTGGCCATAGTGGGGGTATCATAGCCGGCATATATCATGCACTCGGGAATAGCAAATATGATGATGTGGAAAAGAAGCAGTAACATAGATGCCATAACATATATATAATATAAATGCTATACTACTTTGTGTCATGAATGGACATAAATACGGTCATCTATGATATATATATATATATATATATATATATATATACTACTCTATGATACTATATATATGCACTATGAAGGTATGTACGTAGTATGATATAGTATCATATGCATGATACTATAGTATATGATAATTCCCCACTATACAAGGCTGGCTAAAGTGGTGGTATCATAGCCAACGATATTATGCACTTGGAAAATATAGCAAGTATGCTGATGTGTGGCAAAGAATTAAATATAGTGAGGGTTAGGGTAACACATAGATAGATACCACATGTCAAATGCGATGCTAATTTGTGCCATGTATGGCAATAAATATGATATATGATACTTTATATACTCTATGTATTATACTATGTGCTATAATTAAAGGTAGTATCATACACTATAGTATAATATATATATGCATGATACTAGCTAGTATATGACACTCTCCACTATGAGTATTCTAAGTATAGCCTAACTAAAACACCCACATGTAGTTGTAGTAGGGGTTTTGACTTTATATGCACTAAAATGTAAGGTAAGTGCAAAGAATGACTTAAACATAGCAGACGCTCTGAAATGGGCCGGAAAATCAAACCAAGGGTATATCCGCGATTGTTTACCATGATTTTTTTCGAGGCGGAACAATGTAGCTAGTAACTGACGATTTGTAGTTCGAAGTGCCGCGTCTCCTTTTGGAAACTATGATCCTTCTTATGAGATGCTCCAGTATGGAAGGTGCGAGCACCAAAACTTGTGCCAAGCATTTCCAAAATTTTTCCATGCGATCGTGAGAGCACGCCACAATGGCACAATGATTTTTGTTATTTTCTAGACTCTATATGCATTTCCTGAAACTAAAATACCAATAAGGCCTACGCCTCTTGCCGCACCCTGCGGCCGAACTGTTTGATGTTTTCCCGTTTCTCGCACAATGAATGAAAGCTCGCAAAGAAACACACAAATGATCTTGCTAAAACGCACGTGTAGTTGCAACTTTATATATATATATATATAACGAGATCTCTTTTATTTTTGCATAATAGAAGGTCTGCCGCCTGGTAAAATGTACCAGAAAATCGAACCATAGGGTACAATCGTGATTTCTTACTGTGGAAATTTTTTTGGAGGTGAAACGATGAACTCATGTTTTCATCCAAACAAAAATATGTTGTTATTAGTTAATGTCAATGTTTTCAAATAGCACACTGTTCATTCACGAAAGTCATGTGTCCACTAAACCGTGGCCGATGCCCCTCCCCTCTGCCACGTGCGTGATCTGAGTCGTGCGTTACGATTGGCCAGAACCCAAACCCAATGGATCGTACGTCTGCACCGTTGGATTCTCCTTGATCGAGCGGTGATCCTCATCCCTTTTGACAACACATGCAGTTCCGGTTGTGATTTTATGTACATCCATGAATTGCATGTTAAATTCAAAAAATGTCTTAAATATAGCAAACGATACCTGAAATGCATTAGAAAATCAAACCCGTGGTATAATGGTGAATGCGTACCGTGGAAATTTGTATGAGGCCAAACGATGAAGTCACTGACCACTGGAGTTTGAATTGACACGTCTCCTTTTGGAAACCATGGTCCTTCATGTGAGATGCTCCGGTTTGGAAGGAGCAATCATCAAAACATGTGCCAAACTTTACCAAAAAATTTCCCCGGGGTCGTGAGAGCACGCCACGGGCACGCACCGATTTTGATGAAGTATGGACTCCATTTGAATTCCTAGTAATAAAGATACCAACTAGGCCTATGCCGGTGGCCGCACGTCACGGCCGAAATGTTTGAAACTTCTCCCCGTTTCTCAGATAATGGATGAAAACTCGCAAAGCGACACACAAATGAGTTGTACACCTTCTTTGCTAACTAAAACCCAGATGTGTAGTTGGTAGAATGGTTTTGAATTTAATTATATGCACTAAATGGAAGGTAAGTGCAAAAAATGACTTGAATATAGGGAGACCTGAAATAGCTTTCAAAAAACCGTGAAAATAATTCAAAGCAGAAGGATGTAGTCAGTGACGATTGGAGTCCGAAGTGCCGCGTCTCCTTTTGGAAACTATGATCCTTCTTGTGAGATTCTCCGATTTGGAAGGTGTGAGCATAAAAAATCGTGCCATCTTTACCAAAAAAATTCCATGTGATCCTGAGAACACGGGACGGTGACACACCAATTTTCGTTATTTCCGGACTCTATATGCATTTCCTGTAATTAGAATACCAACATGGCATATGCCTCTGGCTGCACCCTGCGGCCGAACTGTTTGAATTTTTTTCCCGTTTCTCGAACAATGAATGAAAACTCCCAAAGCGACACACAAATGATCATGCTAGCTAGCTAGAACCCACTTGTAGTTGCGACTATATAGCAAACGACTCAAATATAGCAAACGATACCTCAAATGCATGAGAAAATCGAACCATAGGGTACAATGGTGATTTCTTACCGCGGAAAACAATTTGGAGGTGAAACGGTGAACTCTTGTTTTCATTCAAACGAAAATATGATGTTAGTTCATGTAAATGTTTTCAAATAGCACACGGTTCACTCACGAAATCTGCATGCCTACCAAACCGTGGCTGATGCCCCCCCTTTGCTGCGCACGTGATCTGAGTCTTGCGTTCTGATTGGCCAGAACCCAAACCCCACAGATCGTACGTCTGCATCTGCACCATTGGATGCTCCTAGATCGAACGACAATCCTCATCCCTTTTGACAGGAAATGCAGTCCGGCTAGGAATTGATTTATATGCCAAAATGCATGGTAAATGCCAAAAAATGTCTTACATATAGCACACAAGACCTGAAATGCGTGAGCAAATCAAACTCGTGGTATAATGTTGATTGCTTAACGTGGGAAAAATTTAGAGGCGAAACGATGAACTCACGTCTTCATTTCAAAATTAGTATGTCTTCATTTCAAACGAAATTATTCTCTTTGTGCACACGAGCACTTAGAGGCAATCGTTTGCATAGGCCTTTCCGCGCGGCAACCAGGGATATTTTCGACCCTTTTCACCTAGGCCACCAACACCCCCCCACGGCTCGCCCGCGTTTCACTCAACTAGTCCACCGAATCTCCACCCCTCCCCCAGATCCACAGCAGAACCCTCTCCGGCGCCGGCGTGCTCACCCCGGCCATGTGCCCACTATTCGGTGTTAAGCCTACCTCCACTGCCGTTCCCAACACGCGTCTGCCCACGCCTTGCCATCTTCCTTTGCTCGCCAACCACCCTCAAGCATATCGATGTTGTAACCCTTGCCTCTCCTGTGTCCGGTCGGGTTTGCATTAAGAAGCCTGTTAGGTACTACTCTCCATCACGGTGAGGCATATTTCCTCGCAATCCCTCTTCCTATTTCATTCCGTATGTTCACAAATTGGCCATAAGATAACGGATAGCGTATATGTGTTCATCATCTACCTTCCTAACTAGTACATATAAGCTGTACTTGTTCCAATAAGTTACTAGCGATTTACAGATCGCGGGCGCCCTATGTGGGAGTCCTAGATTAGGCGGTCCTCGGGCGTCTGGTATGCTGACGTGGGCCGCACTGATGGGCCGTCAAGATACAAGACCGAAGATCATGTCCCGTATCTGGTGGGGACTCTCGCATGTGTGGAGGGCAAGTATATGTGTCCGGATATATTATTCCTTTCTGTAAAACCGACTTTGTACAAACCCTAAGCCCCTCCGGTGTCTATATAAACTAGGGGGTAGAGCGGAGGTAGGATGACAACAATACTAGGCTAGCTATCTAGGGTTAGCCGAATCGATCTTGTGGTAGATCAACTCTTGTAACCCCCTCGAATATAATCTAGCAGGAGTAGGGTTTTACCTCCATTAAGAGAGCCCGAACCTGGGTAAACATCGTGTCCCTTCTTCATTGTTACCATTGATATTCAGACGCACAGCTTGGCCCCCCCTACCCAAGATCTGCCAGTTTTGACACCGACATTGGTGCTTTCATTGAGAGCTCCGTTGTATCATCAACAGAAGGATCAATGGCTCACCTCTTTGTCAATGATGATGGTGTGTCCTGGGAGACTTTTCTTCCCGGTCAGGTTTCTGTGTTCGGTGGCCTTGTGCTTCGAGCCAACTCGATCGGCCGCCTTCAGCAGGTCAACAATTACGCCCCCAGCCATCAGGTCAGGTTTGGAAACCTGAATTACGTCACCGACATCCAAGGAGAACTAGTTTTTGATGGGTTTGTGGCCTCGACCACCACTCTGTGTCCCATCCAAGAAGAATTTTCGGATCCCCTGCCAGATCCCGTCCAGGGATCAACATCCACCTCTGCCTTAGATCCGGGGCAGGTCTCATTGTTCGAAGACTGGAGCGTAAACCCCACCGGACTCCTCCCCCTTATCGAACTTCCTTCCGGAAACCCAGACATAGGCTTAAACCTAGCTCTGGGAAACCGCTCCGAACTACCGGGGTCTGCAATCAGCGAATCCAATCAGGCTCTCCAAGCCGAACACATCGTGGCAGACCCGCGGTTCCTGCTCCCGCTTTTAGATGAAGCTTTGGGTCTGATGCAGTCTCTCGCCATCACGGAGGCTTTACCTCCTAGCCGCACCTAGCCTGGAATGGGGGCTGAGAGAGGGGAATTTTACGCCCCACCCACCACCCACTTGACGGCCACTTTTGAAGACTTAACTGACATGCTAGATTATCTGTCCGAAGACATCAACGACATGGACGACGATGCCGACACAGAAACAAGCCAAGTCCCACCCGTTACGGGGCGTTGGACATCCACCTCAACATATGATGTGTACATGTTGGACACTCCGAAGAACGATGAGGACAACCCAAACCCAGACAAGGATAGACCCGTCGGTAAGCCATCAAAGCGCCAACGTCAGCGGCGTCGCTCTCAATCGCGTCGAGCAAAGGATAGTAATACCGGCACCGGAGACAACAAAACTCCGGACGGCGCCGAAGATACCGAGCATCTTATCGAGCCCACATCCGAACACAATGAGCGGGAAGAAGGTGAACAAAGCCCTGGGCGTGCTGACAACGAAGACGCGGAGGGCAGCAATTACATGCCAGCATCCGAAGAGGAGGCTAGCCTTGGTGACGAATTCTTCATCATCCCAGAAGAACCCCTCGATCAAGAATGCTTCAAGCAACATCTCATTGACACAACTCGAAGCCTGAAAAGGAAGCAACAACAGCTCAAAGAAGAGCCAGACATGTTGAATGAGAGGTGGACTAAGGTCCTGGCCGCTGAGGAATACAGCCAAGAGCAGCCTGTAAAAAGTTACCCTAGGCGTAAGCTGTTGCCTCAATTCGACGATGAAGTCCTCGAACCAATACCGTCGAAATACAATCAGGCAGATCAATCAGACCGACCACCACGTGGACGGGATAAAGCGGCATATCAAGCCGAATACCAACCCATGCCTCCTCGCCTAAGAAGCAGGGAGGCTGCAGCAGCGGGCTATACATACGACTTGCAACATGACCTAGCCTATAATGTTGGCCAAACCCAATCCATCTATGGATCAAGGGGGCATGACGATCGCTATTATGTTCGGGATCAGTACCGAGCCCAGATGCCAGCCGATCTCCGCCACGACATTGGTAGATACAGGGGAGCTACACACCCCCTATGCTTCACTGATGAGGTTATGGAACATCCATTTCTGGAAGGGTTTAAACCCGTAAACATCAAACCATATGATGGAATGATGGATCCGGGCGTATAGATTGAAGACTTCCTTCTCCACATTCATATGGCTCGGGGAGATGACCTCCACGCTATTAAATATCTCCCTCTGAAGCTCAAGGGACCAGCACGGCACTGGCTAAACAGACTCCCAGAAAACTCCATCGGAACCTGGGAAGACTTGGAAGACGCCTTTAGGTCTAACTTCGAGGGCACTTACGTTCAGCCACCGGATGCAGACAACTTGAGCCACATAATTCAGCAGCTAGGTGAATCAGCCCGCAAGCTTTGGAATTGGTTCTTAACTAAAAAGAACCAGATCATAGATTGTCCAGATGCCGAAGCCTTAGCGGCCTTTAAGCACAGCGTCCGCGACGAATGGCTCGCCCAACACCTTGGGCAAGAAAAGTCGAAGACCATGGCAGCTTTAACAACACTCATGACCCGCTTCTGTGTGGGTTGAAGACAATTGGTTGGCTCGCAGAAGCAACAGCTCAGGCGATGCCGGCACCTCTAAGGTACGAGACGGTAGTGGTAAACCTCACCGCAATAAAAACAAACGTCAGAACAATAGCACCAACAACACAAATGATACGACAGTCAATGCCGGATTCCGCGGCCCTAAGTCTGGTCAGCGGAAGAAACCTTTTAAAGGCAGCAAGGATGGGCCATCCAGTTTAGACAAAATCCTCGAGAGGCCCTGCCAGATTCATGGCACCCCCGATAAACCTGCAAATCATACCAACAGGGACTGTTGGGTCTTCAAGCACGCCGGTAAGCTAAATACCGAAAACAGGGGAAAAGGGCCCCCAAGCGAAGACGAGGATGAGCCCCGTCAGCCGAACACCAGGGGTCAGAAACAATTTCCCCCTGAGGTAAGGATAGTGAACATGGTATATGTCACTTACATCCCTAAAAGGGAGCACAAACACGCATTAAGGGACGTCTATGCCGTAGAGCCTGTCGCCCCCAAGTTTAACCCATGGTCAGCCTGTCCAATCACTTTTGACCACATGGACCACCGAACTAGTATCCGTTACGGGAGTTCGGCCGCCTTGGTTATCGATCCAATCATCGACAGATACCACCTCACTAGAGTCCTTATGGATGGAGGAAGCAGTCCCAACTTGATTTATCAAGATACTGTCCGAAAGATGGAGATTGACCCATCATGAATCAAGCCCAGTACCACTACCTTTAAAGGTGTGATACCAGGAGTGGAGGCCCGTTGCACAGGCTCAATCACTCTGGAGGTAGTATTCGGCTCCCTAGACAACTTTCATAGCGAGGAGTTAATCTTCGACATCGGCCCTTTCCGTAGTGGCTACCATGCACAGCTCGGACGAACTTCCTTTGCCCGCTTTAACGTAGTTCTGCACTAAGCTTACTTAAAGCTCAAAATGCCTGGAACTCGTGGCATCATTATAGTCAATGGTAATATGGAGCGCTCACTCCGTACCGAAGAGCACATAGTGGCATGATGAAGCCAAACAGCTCGCTGGCCAATAAAGCCAACGATGCACCACAAAAGAGTCTGGTCTGCGTGTAACAGCGATAAATCAATGGATACGGACATTGATTAGTAGTTCGGCCTCCGCCGACCACCCCATCAGGCCGCGGCTTATGTACCACGCGTACATAACTATGCACTAAAAATACCTTGGGCGACGCTGGAGGCACACTGCAGAATAGGTCCATTACACGGCTTGACCATAATTGGACCGCATATATCTTTTTCCTTTTAACACAGGTTCATCAAGAACCCTACTTACAAGATGGTTGTTACAGGAGATCCCTTTAAGGCCAGCATATCCCAACCATCCAACGATCCTCTCAAAGGACCCACTACTAAGGAGGAAAGGTGCAGACGTGCGGCAGGGCATCATTGGAGTTCCTTTCCTGAACTATGTTTTTAGGCCCTGTGATAGACTTTCCCTTATGTAGAATCTTTTACTTTTTTCCCAGGCATGTAACATGACCCTCATATTGAACGACATTGCCTGTAGTCGACATATCAATAAAGATACAAAGGGCACATATGCTTATCACCTTGTTGGTTGGTTTCTTTTGATTTTTTTCCTTATTATCCGCGCTCCCCCTTATGGTCGACAGGCTTATGTGGCTTGACACAGTCTTCATACAAGGGGTTGTCTACGACCCTCATTCTTAAGTCTGAACTCCCACAGGGAACTCTTCAGCATCTCGGATATTGCATTATATGCATCTGCTCCGAATCATGTCTTTGGTCTGTAGTTGGGTTGCCCGTCTCCTATGTTTGCCACCTTACGTTCCGCAAGTTCGGCTAGGGTAGTAAAGGGAGAACAGGTGCGATTGTATTTCTGGTTCGTCCGGTCAAGTACCTTGGTAGAGAAAGCCGAAAACTGACTATCATGATAAGCGAGAGTTGATCAGCGATCCTGTGACTTGGTGTTATACTATGAATCCTTCACGATTTATGCTGTGTTATACAAGGGGATGGGTTTTTTGAACATCCACGTTGTGAGGGCACCGTACTTTCGACTGCCGATCATACAATGAGGGGCTAAGTAATTAGCGCAACCAATGGACTCTTATGGCTAAAATGAAAGTACCAAAGCCGTATAGTCTGATTGCCTGGTTCATTTCGCAAAACACCTCCTATATTGGACCAAGACATTGAATAAAGTGCGGTCATGCGTTCCTGAACACCCCTGTAGCATCTACATGGGGCTGAAGCCAACTGTCGGTGTACTAGAGTAGGGGTACCCTAGTATCCCGAACTTGTGCACGGGCAGTTGCAGCACCCCGCGGCAAGGCTCGCCGGGTCACCGCCAAGATCCTCCGTGACTCCTTAAGAGACAAGACCCCGGCAAGAGGAGCTTGCCGGGAAGCCATTCAAGAACAAAGTATTCAAACCGAGAAGACAAGGCCCCGGCAAGAGGAGCTTGCCGGGAAGGCCAACCAAGGCATCTCAAGAAGCTTGCCGCGACGCGCCACGCGTCCCGGCAAGGCACGGTGAGCGACAAGCTCCCGGGCCCGACAAGACGACGACCGCGGCAAGGCACTTGCCGCGGCAAGCGGTCGCTCCGCGCCCAGGCTCCAGCACATCCACCAACGTGTCGTCCTGGGACCCTTCCAGGCACGCGTGGCGGAGGGCTGTGCAGCCAGCGGTGCGCGGTGGCAAGCGGCGCTGACAAGAAGGCCATCGTGGCGATCGGTGGCGCCCCTGACGGTCTCTTCTCGCACTGTTTAGACGACACAGACGGGCATTTAATGCCCTTGTCCCCTGCCGTCAGGGTTAGGTATGATACACTGTGGCTACAGTAGAGGTAGCTGTACCTACCACATTCTTTTTCCATTTTTACCCTTCATCTACGTTGCCACCTGTCGGTGACCCCTTGAGCATATAAAAGGAGGCCCATGCGCAACGTAGAGGGGTTCGGCTCATTCGAAACCAAGAACACTCTCACGCTCGGTCTGGTAGCTCATCGCTCCTGAGCAAGAACTCAATACAATCAAACAAGCAGCAGTAGGAGTGTTATCTCTCCGGAGAGCTCCGAAGCTGGGTAAACTGCTCGTGTGCACTGCCTCGATCCGCTCTTCGTGCGACCTCCGCCCCCCTCCGAACCGAAAGGGGCTCGGTCCGCCGGTCCCATAGGTGTTCGTGGATCAGTTTCCCCGACATCTTTGGCGCGCCAGGTAGGGGGCGTCGAGATCGTGTGAACCCGATCCGGCGTGCACACGAGCTAAATCTTCATCATCTTCATCGACATGCCACCGAAGAAGAAGGCTTCGGAGGCAGCAGTTCCGTCCGCGTCGATTCCACCGCCACCGGAGCAAACGGGTGGTGGAGTGGACGCCGGCGGAAGAACGGGCGTCGACGAGGGTGCTCACAGTGCTGCCAAGTCCAAGGACAAGGCAGCACAGACCTCGGCGTCCGTACGCGCACCGCGCCCGTCTCAGGAGGCGCGGGACCAGCAGCGTCATGGCGTTCGCAGCGCCATACGTCCGCTGGGCCAAGATCAAGCTGGTGGATCTCGCGGAGTTCAAGACCAGCATGCACGCCAGCATGCTGGCCCCAGCGAAGTACAGTCGCCGAGACGAGATACTGCTCCTTCTAACATAGTTAGAAGTCCGAGCATATCCCACTCCTCGCACCGTTCGCCGCTGCCGCCCACCACTCCAGCAGAAGCCTTGGCGCGAGCTCAATTGCTTCTAGATTACCCTCCAACGGAGGACAAGACCGACGAGTGGAGGGCCACCATTCAGAGTCTCATCGGCTTCGCCAACGGCGACACTGCGCGGCAACCAAGCACCTCGCTGCCGCGGCAAGACTGCCGGACGCGAGCCGATGGCGACAAGACCGATGGGGGTGTGACTTCCATGCACTCTCCACCACGAAGGCCAAGATCGCCGACTCGCCGGGTCCACCTCGACAGCGACTCCACTGTGTCATCAGATCCGCGAGCTCGTCGCGATCAGCGCCAAGTTCTCCACGAATGACAGCAAGAGGACGCTCGTACCCGCATCGAGCGCCGAAGAGAAGCGCGGCGTCAATCTGACCAGCGCGCTGGGCCCTCTGTCGACATGCATGCGCCAGGGGAACCAGGTGACTTGCCGTACGCGGTAGGTTGCCCTGCGTTCACCCGTGAGCTGCGGCAAGTCCAGTGGCCCAGCAAGAAGAATTTCAAGCCAGATGTACCGGAGAAGTACGACGGCAAGTCGCATCCGTCGGAGTTCCTCAGCATCTACACCATCGCGGTGCAGGCTGCCGGGGGACGAGACGACAAGATCCTTGCCAACTACTTCCCCCTGGTGCTCAAGCCCAACGTCAGATCCTGGCTCATGCACTTGCCGGACAACTCCATTTCCTCTTGGGCAGATCTATGCCATCAGTTTGTCGGCGCCTTTACAGGCGGCCACAAGCCTCATGGCCAAGAAAGCGATCTTCATCTGCTTGCCCAGAAGGAAGGAGAGCCCCTGCGCAAGTACATTCAGAGATTCAGCCGTGTACAGCACAACATCCCAGACGTCCACCCTGCCGCGGTCATCAGCGCGTTTCATCAGAACGTGCGAAACCGCAGGATGAGGGAGGAGATGGCGATGTGCAAGATCAGGGACGTCAGCGAGCTTTATGCCCTGGTCGACAAGTGTGCACGTGCTGAAGAGGGGAGGAGGCTCCCCGGAGAGAATACAGGAGCAGGAGGATCCGACAGTGAGGATGCAGCCCCGGCAAGGAAAGGCCGGCGGCGGAACAACAGAAAGAAGAAGGGCAAAGAAGTGCTAGTTGTCGAGCAGTCCGGCAACGGAGGTGGCGCCAAGAAAGCTAAAGCTGGTGACTCCGGCAAGGAGATCCAGGCTGTGGCGGCCGCCGACAAGCAGGACAGCTCCGGCAAGCAGTACTGCAAGATTCACCGCACCAAGGGCCACGACCTCCAGAGCTGTAAGAAGGTTGAGCAGCTTGTCGAACAGCAGAAGGCTGAGTACGAGCGACGCGACAAGGAGAAGGCCCAGGAAGGTGCTGGGGGAGCCAGCAAGAAACGCCCCGGCCGGGGAGGACGCCGCGGCAAGGCCAAGCAGCGGCAAGGAGACAGACCTCCCCGCGGCTGCGACAAGGATGAAGACGACGACGATGACGAAGATATTGATGATGATGAGGCCGATGAGCAGGAATTTCAGAAAGCCACAGAGGTCTTGTGCGTTGACGGTGGTGCTTCTCTGCATACTTCGCACCGCCAACTCAAGCAGTGGATGCGGGAAGTTAATGCAGCAGAACCATCCATGGAGTCACGCAGGCCTCTGAAATGGTCCAGCATGCCTATCATCTTTGATATTGAGGATCACCCTGATCGCATAACTGCGGTCGGGTGCTTGCGATGTTGGTTTCACCAACTATCCGCAACCTCAAAGTCACGAAGATGCTAGTTGACGGCGGGGCCGGCTTGAACCTGATCTCCTCCGCAGTCCTCCAGAAACTCCAGATCCCTGACAGCGAGCTCGAAGAGACCGGCACATTCCAAGGAATCAACCCGGGAAGGAGCAAGCCGAAGGGAAAGATCACGTTGCCGGTCACATTTGGCAGCGAGCTGAACTTCAGAACTGAGAGGGTCACTTTTGACGTTGCTGATTTCCATTACCCTACAATGGGATCCTCGGCCGTCCTGCACTCGCCAAGTTCATGGCAGCCTCTCACTATGCATACAACGTGCTCAAGATGCCAGGCCCGATAAGTGTCATCTCTGTCCCTGGCGACAAGAAGGATGCCCTTATCTGCGCCGACAAGATTTACCGGGAGGCAGCGGCCGCAGCCGATCGCGAGTCACTTGCCACTGAAGCTCCCAGGGGGGAGAAGAAGACCAAGTCCGGCAAGAGCTCTGTTGCCCACTCCGGCAAGCGCACCTCTTCGGAGTGCTGCGCTACCGTCGAGGACGCACCATCGAGCTCCACCGGCAAGTGTAAGAAGACGATGGCAGCTCCACCAGAGACCAAGAAGGTGTCCGCCAAGGAGGACGGCACTGGTGGTACCTTCACCATCAGTGCCACTCTTGACCCTAAATAGGAAAGCGCGCTCGTTGCTTTCCTGCGGGGGAATGTCGACGTGTTTGCATGGCAACCGTCTGATATCCCCGGTGTCCCCAGGAAAGTAATTGAGCACCACCTAGCCGTTTGTCCTCATGCGCGGCCCGTCAAGCAGAAAGTCAGGAAGCAAGCAGTGGAGCGCCAAGAGTTCATTGCAGAAGAAATCAAGAAGTTGGAAGCAGCAGGCCTTGTCAGAGGAGTGCTCCATCCTACGTGGTTGGCCAATCCTGTAGTCGTGCGCAAGGCTAACGGAAATGGAGGCTTTGTATAGACTTCACTGATGTCAATAAAGCTTGTCCCAAAGATCCATTTCCCTTGCCGCGCATTGACCAGATTGTTGACTCCACAGCCGGATGTGATTTGCTTTCATTTCTTGATGCATACTCAGGATACCATCAGATCTTCATGGCAGAAGAGGATGAGGAGAAAACCGCATTCATCACCCCATGTGGCACATACTGTTTCGTACGGATGCCCTTCGGGTTAAAGAATGCTGGTTCAACATTTGCAAGGGTAGTCCATGTCGCTTTTGAGCCCCAGATACACAGAAATGTGGAAGCCTACATGGATGATATAGTGGTCAAGAGCAAAGACAAGGCAACCCTGATTCAAGATTTAGATGAAACCTTTGCAAATCTGCGCAAGATCAACCTCAAGCTTAACCCCGAGAAGTGCGTGTTTGGAGTTCCATCCGGCAAGCTTCTCGGGTTCTTTGTGTCTCAGCGGGGAATTGAAGCCAATCCCGACAAGATCAAGGCCATCGAGCAGATTGAAGCACCAAAGCGCGTCAAGGATGTGCGAAGGCTTGCCGGTTGCGTGGCTGCTCTCAGCAGGTTTATCTCTAAGTCTGCTGAGCGCGCCCTGCCGTTTTTCAAAATATTGAAAAAGGCAGGTCCAATGAAATGGACTCCGGAAGCGGAGGCTGCGCTGCAGGACTTGAAGAGGTACCTGTCCTCCACTCCAATACTTGTCGCACCTAGGCCACAAGAGAAGTTGCTGCTGTATCTAGCAGCAACCAATCAAGTGGTTAGTGCTGCGTTAGTAGCGGAGAGGGAGGCGGATGATGAGCCCGCAACCACGGCAAGTGCATCCAGCGACAAGCAGGGGGCTTCGCCGACAAGCTCTGGTCCCGACAAGGATGGATCTGCGCAGGTGCGCGAAGAGGTGCAAAAGAAAATGGTGCAGCGCCCAGTTTACTTTGTCAGCTCCCTTCTGCAGGGGGCTAGGTCAAGGTACTCTGGTGTGCAGAAGTTGCTTTTCGGCCTTCTCATGGCCTCGAGAAAGCTGCGCCATTACTTTCAGGCACATGAGATCACAGTTGTCACTCGCTTTCCGCTGAAGAGGATACTGCAGAATCCAGAAGCAACAGGCAGGATTGTCGAGTGGGCACTGGAACTGTCAAGCTTTGGCCTCAAGTTTGAGAGCACTTCAACTATCCAAAGCAGAGCATTGGCAGAGTTCATAGCAGAATGGACGCCAACACCAGATGAAGAAATTCCAGAAACGAGCATCCCCGTCAAGGAGGCAAGCAAAGAGTGGCTGATGTACTTTGATGGTGCCTTCTCGCTGCAAGGCGTCGGTGCTGGCGTGCTGCTTACCGCACCCACCGGAGAGCACCTCAAGTATGTAGTCCAGATGCACTTTCCCAAGGAGCAAGCAACAAACAATACTGCAGAGTATGAAGGCTTGCTTGCCGGTCTCAGGATCGCAGCAGACCTTGGGATCAAGAAGCTCATTGTCAGGGGTGACTCGCAGCTTGTCGTCCGCCAAGTGAACAAGAGCTACCAGAGTCCGTTGATGGAAGCCTATGTCGATGAGGTGAGAAAGCTAGAAGAGCACTTTGACAGCCTGCAGATGGAACATGTTCCAAGAGCTCAGAATGACATTGCTGATGGCCTGTCAAAGTGCGCCGCACTAAAGTTACCTGTGGAACCAGGATCTTTGTGCTCAAGCTGACTCAACCATCCGTGACACCGTCAACTGGACAGAGCAAGAAGAGGAAGTTGGTTTCTGGTGATTACTTTCCGGCAGAGCTTCCCGAAGCCGCCGCCAAGAAGGTACCCAAGATCAACACCAAGAGCGCTGAGGAGCAGTCTGCTCCGGCAAGCCTTACGGTTTGCTCCGTCAAA
Source organism: Triticum aestivum (assembly GCF_018294505.1). Classification (NCBI taxonomy): domain Eukaryota; kingdom Viridiplantae; phylum Streptophyta; class Magnoliopsida; order Poales; family Poaceae; genus Triticum; species Triticum aestivum. The sequence continues at coordinate 107,381,897 of NC_057807.1, forward strand.
GCAGACGCTCCCGACAAGTTTTGCTTCGGCAAGCTTGCTGGGGAACATCAAGCTCCGGCAGGGCCGCAGGCCTTTGCCGTCGAAGCGGGTGTTCCCGTAGCAGCAGATGTGCCTTTAGTCCTTGTTGTCGAGCCGCAAGCTCCAGCATGGGCGCAGCAGATTGTCTGTTTCCTTCAGACAGGAGAGCTTCCCGAAGAGAAAGAAGAAGCGGAAAGAGTAGCCCGACAGTGAAGTATGTACAAGTTTGTCGACAACACACTATACAGAATAAGACTCAACGGTGTGAAATTGAAGTGTATTCGCCGGGAAGATGGACAGCAGCTGTTGGCAGAGATACATGGAGGCATATGTGGTCACCACATTGGCGCAAGAGCACTTGCCGGCAAAGCGTTCCGACAAGGTTTCTTTTGGCCGAGAGCCCTCCAGGATGCAACTGCACAAGTAACCAAGTGTGAAGCGTGCCAGTTCCATTCCAAGCAGATACACCAGCCAGCTCAAGCTCTCCAGACGATCCCTTATCCTGGCCATTTTCGGTCTGGGGGCTCGATATCCTCGGCCCCTTCCCCCGAGCTGTCGGGGGCTTTGAGTTCTTGTACGTCGCCATCGACAAGTTCACAAAGTGGCCGGAAGTGGAACCAGTGAGGAAGGTGACAGCACAGTCAGCAGTCAAGTTCTTCAGGTCGATTGTTTGCCGTTTCGGGATCCCTAACAGGATCATCACCGACAACGGCACGCAATTTACGAGCCGCACCTTCATGCAGTACGTCCAAGATCTTGGCGCCAAGGTCTGCTTCGCTTCTGTTGCTCATCCGAGAAGCAACGGTCAAGCGGAGAGGGCAAATGCTGAAGTGCTGCGAGGCCTCAAGACCAGAACTTTCGACAAGCTGCACAAGTGCGGAAGAAACTGGATCGAGGAGCTGCCGGTGGTTCTTTGGTCGATCAGAACGACGCCAAATCGAGCCACTGGCCAGACACCTTTCGCTCTAGTCTATGGAGCAGAGGCAGTTCTCCCCACGGAACTCGTTTACGGGTCGCCTCGAGTGCTCGCTTATGATGAGCTCGAGCAAGAGCAGCTGCGACAAGATGACGCGCTGCTCCTTGAGGAAGACCGTCTTCAGGCTGCTGTGCGAGCCGCTCGCTACCAGCAAGCTTTGCGTCGCTACCATAGCCGCAAAGTTAAAGCCAGAAGTTTCGAGGAAGGCGACCTTGTTCTTCGGCGCGTTCAGTCCGCCAAGAATTCCAACAAGTTGACGCCGAAGTGGGAAGGCCCTTATCGGGTGAAACGAGTCACTAGGCCCGGCGCTGTCCGCCTTGAGACCGAAGATGGCATTCCGGTGAGCAACTCCTGGAACATTGAACATCTTCGTAAGTTTTACCCATAGGGCGCGGTTGCCGGAAGCTTTTCCGGCAACCACCTTTTGTACAAGTCTTGCCGCTGTTGCATGTAATCCTTTGTACAAAGCCGGGCGCAGACCCCGTGCATAAATAAAGATCATGTGCTTCGCACAGCTTGTCAATTTCATGCTTTCTTCTTTTCGCATGTATCATCTGACATTTTGTGCAGCACCTGCCTCCGGTAAGCAATAACGAGCCGTAAGGCTCCATATCTTTATTTTCTCTTCTTTCTTTTCTCAAAGGAAGGAAGGTTCCCTCGCACACAAGTTTGCCGGGGGGAAAGGAGAAGATAATGGTGTGGACCGGGCCGTTCAAGAAAGATTCGCCTTGCCGGGAAGCAAACGACAGAAAAGCTAAGTTGCCAAAGTTTGAGCAATCAGTTTTTAAATTTTTAAGTTATTTTCCTTGAACGACCGTGCTTTGTATGGAAAACCTGTGCGCGGAGGAACCAACTCGTAGCTAGTTGCGCCCTTACTTTGTTTCGAGTCCGCTCAACAACTTAAGTGAGCTGCGACTAGTTGCGACAAGGTTTCTTGTCTGTAGCGGCACCGCCAGTAGGCTGCTGAAGTTCCGCACTCAGCGCTCGCGGCAAGGGTACCTGCGCCGGCAAGTTTCCCTAGAAAGCGTAGGGTAGAAAAATACAAAGCCAAGAATCAAGTAAAGGAAATAACATAGCAATCATTACCTAAGATAGAGTTATATTACAAAATAACTTGTCGCGGCTCTAATAAAGTGTTCTCATGACATGACTAGCAGCGGCAAGCAAAGAAGAAAACGGGTGGCCTAATCTACGCGGCCACCATCGACCCTCTTGACCTCATTCACCTTGTCCACAATGGGTGCGACAAGGGCTTTGAGCGCGTCAAGATCAGCATCCGCCGGCAGCTTCTTCAGGACGTTGGTGAGGTGGAGGCCTGGGTTGCGGAAGGCCACCTTCACCAACACCTTCTCCAGGACCCTGGCGCAGATCGTGCGCGACTCGTCGACCAGCTGCTTCGGGATCTTCTCTCGGAGCTGCTGGAGGGCAGTCGCCATGCCTTTGAAGAACAGGGTGAGCTTGGCGCTGGGCGGGAGGTTCTCGTCGAAGGAGTACCCGAAGTCCTCCACTCCCAACTGCGCCAGCTCCCCGTCAATGACTGCAGCGATGTTCACAAGGCCCTCCGTCCAGAGCTCCACCGTATCCTTGAAGGTGTTCTGGGTTTCGGCGGCCCTCGCCAGCAGCGCTTCGTTGCCCTTGATCTCCTCCTTCAAGTCCGCCTCCCGCTTCTTGGCGCCGTCTAGCGTTTCTGTCAAGGTGGCCAGCTTAAGCTCCAGATCGGCGTTGGAATCCTTGGCGGCGCTCAGCTCCTTGCCCTTCTCGGCGAGTTGACCCTGCAGCTCGCCATGGGCGAGGGCGTCCTTCTCGCGCTCAAGCTTGAGCGCAGCAAGTTCTTCGCCGCCCGCCTTCAGATCCGCCTCCAACTGCGCCACCTTCACCTCCAGTTCCTTCTTGGCGGCCTCGGCAGCTGCGGCAGCATCCTTGGCTTCCTTTAAGGCCCCGCCAACTGTCTGCTCCCGCGCAGCAAGATCCTCCTCTTGGCTGTCGAGGTTTACTTTCCGCTGAGTCAGCTCCCCTTCCCGCATAGACAGCTCCTCGGCGGCGTGCCGCTGCTGCTCTTCGGCTTCGGCTTTCTCAAGGATGAATGCCTTCCGCGCCTCGACGAGCTGCGCACGCTCCTCTGCAATGGACCGGAGAGCTTCCTGATTGCGCTCCCGGAACTCCTCTGCGCGCTTCTCAATGTCTGCCCCCACCTGCACGACAAGCGCTTCCCGGGACTCCAGTTTGGCTTGTCGGGCGCGGTAGAGCAACACCAGCTTTCGGAGCAGCTGCTCCTCCTCGGACTCGCCGCTGCCGCTGCTTGGCGCGTCAACCAGTGACAGCCCAGCGGAGGCGAGCACCTCCCCATCGAAAGCTTCTCCTTCAACTGGCACCCTAGAGCTCGACACCCAAGGGAGCTTGATGAAGACACCCTCGCCGGCCTTCAGATAGGCGCCGGGCTGGGGCTCCTTGGAGTCTGGCGCTGCGGCAGTGGCGAAAGGATCGGCGGTCGGCGTAGCGCCTGGCGCTCCTGCGGCCTCAGGGCCGTCAGTGCGACCGCCGGACCCTTCGCCAGCTCCCGCGCCAGTAGCCTGGGCGGCCTCCTCGCCGGCGGGATCATCAGCACCGGCTTCTTCTTCGGCGGCGGCGGCATCGTCAGCATCGCCGCGCACGTTCTCCTCGCCGCCCGCTTCGATCTCCATGGGCTCTGTGGAAGGTGGGTCTAGCGACCGGAGAAGGAGAAGAAGTCAAGCAAATATCAAAAAAAGAGAAAAATCAGAAGAACACAAGGAAAATTTCAAGCAAGGGAGTACCTGAACTGGGATCCATGGTCATGGGTTCCACCATCAGGGGTCAATAGTGCCGCCCCTTTCTGGAGACTCCTCCCTTGCCGGAGATTGCTCCCTTGCCGGAGAGCGCTCCCTTGCCGGGGAATCCTCCCTTGGCGGTGTAGAGGAAGCAGATGGCATGTCGGAGGCGGTTTCCGAGCCCTCCTGGTGAAGCTGTTCTGCTCCTACACAAACAAGCCCACAGTCAGATGGCAGCAAAGGAAAGAGCACCCGTGCGCGCCCCGAAGCAGAAAGTAAACCATGTACTTACGCTGGGGGCTGCGCTGGGGGCTGCTTCGCGGAGTAGTTGCCGGGTCCGGCAAGGTGGTCTCGGGCGCTCCCCCTGTTGTTTCGGTGGGCTCGTCCTCGATGATAACCACTGGGACCTTGGCCCTCTTCGCCGCTCTTTGAGCCAGCATCCTGTAAAGGAACAGGTTCAAATCAAAGCAAGTCAGATACAAGATAAAGCTACAAAATTGAAGAACTACAAGTACAGCAGAAAAGTCTTACTCTTCTTCCTCCTCATCGGAGCTGAGCGCGGAGAGGTCGAAGTCCGGACCACCTGCGGCGCGACAAGGCGGAGGAGGAGGGTCCCTTGTCTGCTTGGCGGGCGCGGTGGCGGTGGCGCGGGAAGATCCTGCTCCAGTTGCCGCAGCGGTATGAGGCGCCCCCGCGACAACATCGCTTGTCACGGTGGAGCGTGTCGCGCGGCGCGTCGGCTGCTGGCTCCTTTGCCGCCCTGCTGCGTCCCCGCCCCTACGAAGGCGCCTTCTTGGTTGAGCTGGGGGCTGCGCTGTGGGCTTCGCCTGCGGCAAGTGGCCTGGAGATGGCGGGCCGCTCGCACCCTCGGCAGGCTCACCCTCGGCGGGCTCGCTCGACTCGACCTCCGGCGCGGCAAGTTCTTCCTTGCCGTCAATCCACTCTCGTTCGGCAAGGCTTGCCGCCGCCTCTGCCTCTGCCTCTTCCACGGTGAACCCAAACTCACCCGCGGCAGTGGCTGCCGCCGCCTCTTCTGCCCTGGTGGCGATGCGTCACATCTCCTCCTCGGTAGTGTCACGGGTGAGGCTCCTCTGCTCGTCGGCGCGGACCGCCACCTCCACCAGTCCGTCGAAGAACTGCTGCACAACGTCATCCGCCGGCTCTTGGCACGTTGGGACAAGACCATGCGAGTCGCACAACGGCATCATCGCGCGGATGCGGTCGAGGGAAGAATTGTTGCACAGCGGGATGACCCCCGCCGGGAACCTGAACCATTCTGGATGTTGGGGGTCATGCTTGAACAGCTCCTTGAGCATCGCATCCAGCTCCAGCACGGTGAAGTTGAAATTGAGACCCGGGCGCAGCCTCATGATATCTGCCGGCCCGCCAAACTCCCAAGCGGGTCTCCTCCTATCTTGCAGGGGGGCGATGCGGCGGCGGAGAAAGTCTGCGCCTACGGCGCCCACAGTCAGCCCGGCAAGCCTGAGACGCAAGATTCTGGTGGTGGCAATCTTCAGCCTAGCGTCCTCCGGGGCCAGGCTGCTCCAATCATTGCCGCGCACTACTGGGACTTGGCGCAGGCGGTGAATGGCTGCGGGTCCTCCTCCATGATCCAACACCACTCAGCTCTCCACTCCTCCCACTTGCTGCGGAGCTCCCCCTCCAGATACGCCTCCTTGCCGGCCCTCGAGATCCAGGCGATCCCGCCGGAAAGTGGCTCTCCTCTCTCGACCCGGGGCATGAAGTAATGGCGGAAAAGGGCTACGTTTGGGTGGACTCCGACAAAGTTTTCGCAGAGATGTGCGAAAACCGACATGGTCAGGATAGCGTTGGGGGTGAAATCAAGGAGATGAAATCCGTAGGTGTTCATGATGTTGCAGAAAAATTCCGAGAAGGGCGGACAGAGACCACAGTAGAAGAACAACGGGAAGAAGGGGTACCTGTATGGAGCCCGTTTCGAAGCAGCGGCGGAGAGTACCTTCGTGCGCGGATGCACACGCGTCTCCGTCGACCAGAAAAGGTAGAACCACTGCCTCAGCCCCGCCGCGTCGAGCTCGGGAGGGAAAGTGGCCCGTTCCTTTCGCAGCGCCTCGAGCCGCAGCGCCTCGGCCGACTTCGCGACCTTCCCGGTCTTCGGAGCCATGGCGAAGGTGGTGGAGGAGGTCGACGGCATTGGTGGCGACGGCGGAGATGAGGGGCGGAGCGCTGCTCTCTTTCGACCTTGGAGAAAGAGGGGAACAACAGAGATTTTGGAGTAGTAAACCGACGAGGTGAACAACTGCCTCTGCTTCCTCTGCTTATAAAGAGGGAGGGGGCAGACGTTACGCTTTTTCGAATAAAGAATTCACCCACGATCTCTCCCCCGACGCCGCATTCAACGCGTGCCGTTCGGGAGGGCGCGGTGGATGCGGAGTAGGAAACGGCACGACCCAGGCCGCGTGTGCCCGTGCCCTGTTTTAGGCCTGGCCCAACAGCGCTCAGCACCGTGTGTGGCCCAGGCCCGGGGGCTCCTGTCGGTGTACTAGAGTAGGGGTACCCTAGTATCCCGAACTTGTGCACGGGCAGTTGCAGCACCCCGCGGCAAGGCTCGCCGGGTCACCGCCAAGATCCTCCGTGACTCCTTAAGAGACAAGACCCCGGCAAGAGGAGCTTGCTGGGAAGCCATTCAAGAACAAAGTATTCAAGCCAAGGAGACAAGGCCCCGGCAAGAGGAGCTTGCCGGGAAGGCCAGCCATGGCATCCTAGGAAAGCTTGCCGCGACGCGCCACGCGTCCCGGCAAGGCTCGGTGAGCGACAAGCTCCTGGGCCCGACAAGACGACGACCGCGGCAAGGCACTTGCCGCGGCAAGCGGCCACACCACACCCGCGCTCCAGCACATCTGCCCACGTGTCGCTCAGGGGCCCTCCCGGGCACGCGTGGTGGGAGGCTGTGCAGCCAGGGGTGCACGGTGTCAAGCGGCACTGACAAGAAGGCCATCGTGGCGATCGGTGGCGCCCTGACGGTCTCTTCCTGCACTGTTTAGATGACACAGACGGGCATTTAATGCCCTTGTCCCCTGCCGTCAGGGTTAGGTATGATACACTGTGTCTACAGTATAGGTAGCTGTACCTACCACATTCTTTTTCCATTTTTACCAATCATCTACGTTGCCACCTGTCGGTGACCCCTTGAGCATATAAAAGGAGGCCCATGTGCAATGTAGAGGAGGTTCGACTCATTTGAAGCGAGAAACGCTCCCACACTCGGTCTTGTAGCTCAGATCGCTCCCGAGCAAGAACACAGAATACACAAACAAGCAGCAGTAGGAGTGTTATCTCTCCGGAGAGCTCCGAAGCTGGGTAAACTGCTCGTGTGCACTGCCTCGATCCGCTCTTCGTGCGACCTCCGCCCTTTGCCGAACCGAAAGGGGCTTGGTCCGCCGGTCCCATAGGTGTTCGTGGATCAGTTTCCCCAACACCAACGAATGGTAAACTTTAAGACATAACAACAGCTGATAGGAGGATAAATCATAATCATATTTATCATACATTACGAGTTCATTATATCGCTCTTACAAGCCGGACACAACTACTCAAACATTATGTCCTTGGAGCACTTGCCCTCTACAATATGGGTTCCATCGAGGACCTTGTCTAAGTACCTCTCTGGCCGATGATGTTCCTTGCCCTCAGGCAGTCCTGCGGTTGCAACCTTGGTGGCTTTCATCTTCGCCCACTGAACCTTCACGCGGGCAAAGGCCATCCGAGCACCCTCAATACAGGATGACCGCTTAAGGGCATCAATCCGAGGGAGCGCCTCCACCAGTTTCTTCACGTGCCCGAAGTGGCTGCTGGGTACGGCTTCGGCCGGCCACAAATGGACTACCACGTCCTTCATGGCCAGACCAGCCATCCTATGCAGCTCAGACAACTGCTTCATCTGGCCGCTCAGGGACACTGGAAGCTCCAGCGCTAGGTACTGCGACCAGAACAGTTTCTTCGTGGAGCTACCCTCTTCAGCTCGGAAGAATGCGGCGGCGTCTACAATGCTTCTGGGCAGATCGGCAAAGGCGCTTGGAGAACTCCAAACTCAGGTTAGTAAAATATATCTTCTATTGTTATACTTACTCTGCATAATAAAGTCCTTACCAGCCGCAGTATGCCTCACCTCTTGGGTTTCCTGGCGAGCATCCCGGGCATTAGCCCGGGCTTCCTTCAGGCGCTCATGGGCTTTGGCGACCTCGGAGGCCTGTTTCGAGCTCGTCTACTCCAAGGACTCACATCTAGCAATGGTGACCTTGAGTTCTTTTTCAACCTCACCCACCCGCGCCTCATGTTGTTGGCGGGTGGTCTTCTCCTCCTGTAAGCGTTGGGCCGCCTTGTCTACGGCCGCCTTGCTCGCCTCTGCTTCCTTCTTGGCTTTGTCAAGGGAGCGTTTGAGGGACTCGACCTCATCGGCGCCAACTGCAGGCACAGTTAAAACATTTCTTAGTCCGTTGATCGAAATATTTACTCTTGGGGACTTACACTCAATGTACGCATACCTTGCGTCTCCTCAAACCGCTTGTTAATGCGGACAACTTCTTCATCGGCCAGCCACAGCTTCCGAGTGAGTTCGGAAACTTCGGTGGACTGGGTGCTCGCTGCCAGCAGGGAAGCATGTTGTATAATAGAATGTTACCTCTGCCAAATATTATGTGATCCTTTGTCCGACTCCTTCAAAACCGGAGAGAGTCTCGGGGGCTACTATCTACACACATGTATATCTCTTTATTGAAATCGGTTAGAAAATTACATCGCATACCTCAAAGCCCGTTAACAGGATGGCAAAGGCTTCCTTCAGCCCGCTATTGGCGGACAGAACCTTCTCAGCCACCACACCCATAAAGGTGCGGTGCTCCTCCATGATAGAAGCACGACGAAGCACTTCCGTCAAATTATCTGGCACTTCCGGATTCATGGAGGTCGCCGGTGGAGTCGACGCTCCCCCTCCTTCAAAGGGGGTTGCTCACTGGATTCCGGAACCGTCTGGGTTTCTAGAATAGTGTGCAGCTGGGAGCCGAACTGGTCATGGCCCCCGTCCTTAGTTTCCATGGGGGTTAGCCCCCCCATGTCTTCGGCAGCTGAGGCGTTACCCTCTAGCGCCGTCCTGACGGTCTTTGGCACCTCTTCGTGGCCTGGAGAGGCTCTTCAGGACACAACTTTGGTGTCGTCCGGAGCGATAGGCGGGGAAGCCCGCGGAGGCGTCTTGCTCTCCATCGCCCCTGGCTCCAACGAATTTGTCGGAGACAATGTTTGAGGGAGATCGCGGGCTGGGCTGAAACACACAATCCAATATGTTAAAAATGATAATTTTAAAAGCCGATGTATGTAAGGCATCTGGAGATACTCATGATTCGGCTGGGGGCTTCGACCTGGGGCGGTGCTCGGGGCTGACTTCGACATCCGAATCCGAGTCATCCGAGAGGGATACTCTCCCCCTTTTCGACACCTCTGCTTCTGGGTCTGCGGAAGATGCACTTTTCTTTTTATCCTCCCCTTAGGGGGAGAGTTGTTCTCTTCCTGCTCCTCCTCCTTTTCGTCTTCGTCTTCCTCATGGGAGGAGAGGGCTTCGGACTCCCTGGACATAGTGTCCGAGGGACCTTTTCGGCTGGGCCCGTCTTTGGCCTCCTTGCCCTTCTTCTTAGTCTTCTTTTTCGGTGCCTAGTATGGCGCCGGAACCAGCATCCTCTTTAGCAGAGGATCAGCAGGACTTTAGGGCAACGGAGCCAGACATTTAATCCACTCTGCCTTCTTTGTCCAGCCCCATTCCAAACATGAGAGTCTTAATATACCCCTGTGATGTACGGATTGAGTTATGCTCGGAAACTAAAAACTTAACAGAGTGGGTGGGTGAGCGCAGTCGAGGCCTATGTCGTCGGTCGTCTCCGGCCATGATTTTTCTTCTGGGCCTTGAAAAGCAGCCTCTAGATATCTTCGTGCGTTGTGCCGAAGAATCGCTGTAGGTCCGTGGCCCTTCCAGATTAAACTCCCACATGTGGAGAGGACGGTGCTGGCAGGGAAGGATCCGACAGAATAGCATCACCTGAACCATGTCGGGGAGATCGGTGTCCATCTTTATGATGTTTTTTATGTGCTTTTGCAGCATCGTCACCTCATCCGCTAACCTCCAGTCCAAGCCCTTGTTGATCCACAATGCTAGCCGCATTGGGGGGCCGGATCTAAATTTAGGAGTGGCCGCCCAGTTGGCATTGCGAGGTTCAGTGATGTAGAACCACTCTTGTTGCCATATTTTCATAGTCTCCACAAAAGCCCCTTTGGGCCAGGTGACATTGGGAAGCTTGCTCACCATCACACCTCCGCAGTCTGCGTGCTCCCCGTCCACCACCTTTGGCTTCACGTTGAAAACTTTAAGCCAAAGGCCGAAGTGGGGGGGGGGGGATGCGGGGAAGTGCCTCGCACAAGACAATAAACGCCGAGATGTGGAGGAATGAGTTTGGGGCTAGATCATGGAAATCTAGCCCATAATGAAACATGAGGTCGCGGACGAAAGGGTGAAGCGGAAACCCTAGTCCACGGAGGAAGTGGGGGATAAATACCACCCTTTCGCCGGGCTCCGGGGTTGGGATGACTTGCTTCTTAGCAGGGATCATGTACGCGATGTCTGCACTCAGGTATCCCGCATCCTGGAGCTCCTTGATGTCCTTCTCCCTCACAGAGGAGGCTGCCCACTTGCCTTGAAGGCCGGATCCTGACATGACCGGGGAGGCTGGTGGCGGTGGGAAGTTTCGAGGCTCGGGCGCTGGAGCTCGGAGATGGGGAGGCAGAGAAAGGAAGAAGGCGTGGGATGGAAAAGATAAATCTTACCTCATTTATATAAGCCGTGTACCAAGCGCCCACCTCCCTAGCCTTAAACCCTCATCTGTTCCCGACGTGGGTATGTGCCGTGGTCGATTGGATTACCCAGATAGCATTGATATGCAATCCCATATTAAGTGGGCACGATCTCTGTTTCTGACTATACATGCCAATGAGGTATGGCCTCGAAACACGAAACGCGGGGTGCGAAAACAGTTTGAAATGCCGAGAGGTCAAGTCTGACGCGTTGTCGGAAAAGTTGTCAGTACAAGACATTGTTCCCCTTTTTTATTATATATATATATCCTGCCTTCGCGGCTAAGGGTTGTGTTTATTGTGAAAATCCGGATACACTTCTTTTTACAGAGGAAAGCCGATGTGCACTCTTTGAGGAACCCGCCTTGCAATATGCCGAAGACAATCTGAGCGCCGAACATATCAACATTGAAGACTGGTTCAGGGGCTACTGTGGGAGTCCTGGATTAGGGGCTCCTTGGGCGTCCGGTATGCTGATGTGGGTCGGACTGATGGGCCGTCAAGATACAAGACCTGAGATCATGTCCCGTATCCGGTGGGGACTCTCGCATGCGTGGATGGCAAGTATATGTGTCCGGATATATTATTCCTTTCTGTAAAACCGACTTTGTACAAACCCTAAGCCCCTCCAATGTCTATATAAACCGGGGGGTAGAGCGGAGGCAGGATGACAACATTACTAGGCTAGCTATCTAGGGTTAGCCGAATCAATCTCGTGGTAGATCAACTCTTGTAACCCCTATACCATCGAATATAATCTAGCAGGAGTAGGGTTTTACCTCCATTAAGAGGGCCCGAACCTGGGTAAACATCATGTCCCTTCTCCATTGTTACCATTGATCTTCAGACGCACAACTTGGGCCCCCCTACCCGAGATCTGCCGGTTTTGACACCGACACCCGAGTCACACAAACTTAACAAATTAGCCGTACATTTTCTAAATTATTGCATGACATGTTTATAAAGCTTGATACCAAGTTGTTAGTTTTATGCTTATCTTCCTTTCCTGAGTTCCGCATGTGTTCTCTGTAGATGCCAAATAGCAGCGACATCACTCATGCTTCAGGCGATGTATCTTCATCTGATTCCGACAACCCTAGGTCTTCATCAGATGGTGAGGGATCAAGTAATCTTGAATGGGATAAAGCTGCAGCAATTACCTTCTGGTCAAGACACGGAGGAATGCTCCAAGGAAGCCCACACACCAGCCTAAAGGTGTATATGAAGTAACCGAGATCGATTTAAAGTCTTGGGCTCCAACTAAACCAGACAGAGCATGCACGAGGTTCAGGAGTGTGTGTGGATTTGTTGGCAGGGCAAGGCTCAACATTAATCTGTCGGGGTTTCGGAAGGCTGACATAGAAACACGGCGACGGATAGTCCGAGAGATCATGGATCACTTCAACGTTCCAGAGGAGTGAAGAATGCAGGTGGAACACACTGCACTGAAGAAGGCTAGGAATGCTTGGAGAAATTGGAAGCATGTGTTGTACAAGAATTACTTGATTGAAGGCAAGGACCCAATCCCCGCATACCCCCAAATTACAAAGGCAGACTGGGCAGAATTCAAAAGGGTCAAGGCAACTAAAGAGTTTTTTGAGAAGAGTTTCAAGCAACCGGAACTTCAGAAGAAGAACACACAGCCCCACCGTATGGGTGTGGCAAGATACTATGCCATGAAACCGATATGGGACCAGGAGGACAAAGAAGTAGTAGCGGTGGGTGGGAAACCGGCCTTTAGTGAAATCTGGGGCGAACGCGCCAGAGACTACTTGCAGGAACGTGCAAGGAGGCGTGATGACGGAACTTATTACTTTAAAAACTCACATGTCGAAGAACTGTATCAAGTGATGTTAGAGGCTTCCAAGATCCCTGGAAGGTTCTACAGGAACTCAGGGCCATGTGACATTCTGTCCATTGCTCTGGAAACAAGAGAGCCCCCTGGCCGTGCAAGGGATATAAGTGTTAATGTCCCGCACAAGAGGGCTTTCACACTCAGCAAAGAAGAGAGGCTCAGCATGAAAAAAGCAAGGATTGAAATGAAGAAGTATACATTGTTTGAAATGTTGAGGAAGGACATGTATCCGGCTGTTCAAAAGGAAATTGTGGAGTCAATGATGATTGGGAAGACTCTAACACTGACAGATAGCTAGTAGATGGGAGGGGAGGCGGGCATGGAGGATGCTGCTTATTGCACGACAACACCACACAAGAGTAGTTGTGCAATCAGCTGACCCCAGCGACACTGAGACTGCAGCTGCTCGTGATGATGCTATATCTGATCTATCTGGAATGGAAGACAGAATGAAGGGTGTGCTTACACATTATGAAGGTACATTAAAATGCACAACAGCCTGGGTTTGCCAAACCTTCTTGGAAGATGGCGTCTTGTTGGACAATGTGCCATTGAAGCCGGGCTGTGTGAAGTGCTATCACTACAAAAAGAACCCCCCCTATAGCAACACATAGTTAGCAACGCTTTAAACATACATTGCTATACATCGGCGGTACAACGCATACATGCGTTGGCAGTATCATCTGTAGCCAGCTATAGGAAGAGCACCAAATATCATGTGTTGGAGTCCATGCATAGCTGCTCGTCAAGGAGAGGGAGGACGCGTAGTCAGTTCGTCCTCTTATGAGTAGTTCCGACTCATGGGCCCTAGAATAAAATAATAACGTTTACATATTATTTAATCATACGGATAAATTGTTTTTTCTGTTCTTTTCCGGTAAGCGGTGTGGGAAAATCTATTTTGTAGTGTGCACACCCTGATCATCCCGTGCGGCGGTTCACTTAAATGTTCGATCTTTTTAGGACGAACCTGATCTATCGTCCCCGGAAAAAAAGCCCTGATATATCGGTATTAATTGACTATACAGTCACGTTGTATGTGTCAAAGGATACCCAGAATAGATTATATATTATACTACTCCCTCCAATAACCTAAAAATCCCCTAAAAAACCTAAAAATTTGTCGAGAGAAAACTCTGCCATCGAGCAATCCCACCTGCCGCCGCCGCCGAGCAATCTCAACTGCCGCCGCCGCCCCAAGCAGCCAACTCCACCTCAATTCCGACGCGCCGTCCCCCATATCACACGCCCGACCGTCTCCGCGACCGCCCTCCCAGCTCCCTCATATTGCTACGCCACCGCCGATCCATCTCTCCTTCAGTCGCCGCCCCCAAGCAGCCAGGCTCCTCATCCCAGACGCGCCAATTCCCCATACCGAACGCCCGACCGCCCAAACTCCCTCAGCCACCGCCCTTCCCTGGCTCCCTCCACCTAGCCGCATCACCGACTTGCCGTGCTGACACCGTCCTCCCTGGCTCCCTGCACCTAGTTGCGCCGCCAACCAGCTGTCTGCCAATCGCGGGCTCACCGAGCTGCACCGGAAGCGCCCCTGCATAGGTAACCTTCCCTCACCCTCTTCATCTCTTGTCTGACACTGTCATTTTTCTGCCGGTCTGGTGAATGTGAAAGATGACACTATGGAAAAGTAACACCTGAACTAAACTTGATGCGACTAAAGTCAATTCAGTATATCCATCTAGCATAATCATGCGCATCCATTGTTCAAGAAAAAAAGTCTTATTTGTAATTTCGTATTTTACTTACTATAAAGATGATCAATGTTATAAGAAGCTTATACTGTTATAAGAAGCTTACTGTTCCACTTAAGTCAGATTTCAGTGTATAACAGAGTATACCCATGTTTTCTTGTATGATGTACAATATTGAATTTTCAAATAACTTCGCTACTTTACTGTTATTTCGATAAAATCAGAAACCATTGGATGGTTCCACAAGCCAAGGCAAATGTATATGGTTATACCCTTACAATTATACATATGGTCTAAATGTCTGAATAGCACACAAAGTATTTAATGTACAGGGGACAAAACCAAAAAAAAATTATAAATGCTTCTTGCCTATGGTATTGTTTCGCTGGTATATGGCATTAGTCGATGATCCTTCATTCAATGTGTCAGTATGTTATGCAACTGAAAGAAAGTGTATGTATATAATACAGCAGATATATTGAGTTGAGTGTTCTTGAGAAAAAAATGAGTTGAGATGGTAGGGGTGTATAATATATCCAAGATCAGCTGTCGGTGTAGCTATTTCATATTAACATCACAATGTTGTTCAAAGTGGATGAAACCTTCAAGTTTATCAGATTCATGTTGGAGACTCTACTGTACATCTTTTTAGATCCTACATGTTCAGTTTTATTAGCCTGTAGTTTTCAAAAAGATTATTGGTGTACCTTTGTTCATCATGTAGTCCTATTACTATAGAACGTATTCTTCTATTGGCAAACCAATCATGCCCCTTGGGAAATATGTGGATGATATGCATGTCCCTGTTTGTTGAGAGAAAATTTGATTGTTAGGGTAGTACGACCCTGTAAGGACACTGAGAAACATGATGCAATTTTGTTCTTTTCTTTTCAGAATTTCTGTCACATCTGTACCAGCCATACTGCAGTGGCCGCCTAACCTACACCAGCACCAAAGACGCGCCCCTGCATAGGTAAGCTTCTCACCCTCTTCATCTCTTGTATGATGTTGTCTGCTTAATATTTGGAAAATATTTATGTCATTGATGATGCAGTTTGATTAGACAAAGTCTAAGTTTGATATTTTTATGGTCTGCTTATGCTTGTTAGACATAACTTATCTTGATTAGTAACTGGAAAATTGGATTAATTAGGGTTCAACTTTGCAATGACCACTGACTCTTTATTGTAGAGTGGGTATGGATGTAGAAATCAGCAAGGTACTTTTGCGGTATCCTAGAGGAAGTAGCCGGTACTTGGCTGGCGTAGATGGATTTTTGGAATTTGCATATAAAGATAAGACAAAAGATACCACGATCCTTTGTCCATGTGAAGTATGCATGCACACTAATGTGTTGTCAAAGAAGGAGGTCCGTGATCATTTGATATGTAATGGAATTCTTCAGAGTTATGACAAATGGGTTTTTCATGGCGAATCTTCAGATGAGCACAATAATGATCAGCAACCACAACCTCAAAATGAAGAAATGCTTGCTGACATGCATGGGTTAATTAATGATGCCTTCAGGAATATGTATGATGATGTGCCAATGAGTGAGAGTCCAGATCCACCAAATCAGGATGGACCAAATTTAGAAGCCGAAGAATTTTACAGATTGATCAATGATTCGAAGAAGCCTTTGTGGCCGGGATGTGGATAATCACTGCTATCATTACTTGTGATTTTGTTTAATATAAAATCCATGAACAAATGGTCTGATAAGTCATTTGGAGATCTACTTGCCACTCTACGCATGGCAATTCCAAACGGAAATGAGCTGCCCTAGAATTTCTATGAGGCTAAGAAAATTGTTTCCAAATTTGGCCTAGATTATAAAAAAATCATTCTTGCCCGAATAATTGCCAGTTGTTCTGGAAAGACACATAAAATGATGATTTCTGCTCAATATGCAAGGCTTCTAGGTGGAAAGATAAAGAACCGGGAACAAAGTTAACAAAGAAGGAAAGAAAAAAAGCAACACCAAGCAAAGTTTTACGTTACTTTCCAATCAAGGATAGGTTGAAAAGATTGTTCATGTGCAAAGAGACAGCACCTCTTTTGAGGTGGCATGATGAAGAGTGCATTAAGGATGGCGCACTACGACATCCAGCCGATTCCCCAACATGGAAGAATTTAGATGAAAGGTATTCAAAAATTGCATCTGATGCCCATAATTTGCGGATTGGCTTGGATACTGATGGATTTAATCCCTATGGGATGCTAAGTTCTAGTTATAGTTGTTGGCCAGTTGTTTTGGTCATATATAATATGCCTCCATGGTTGTGCATGAAAGAATCTTACCTTTTGCTATCTTTGATAATTCCTGGGCCCAAAAGTCCAGGAGATAATATTCATGTCTTTCTCCAGCCACTTTTGGATGACTTGAAAGACTTATTTCAGAATGGAATGGTCACATATGATGTGTCCAAAAATGAAACCTTTACTTTGCGATCAGTGCTGTTATGGACTATAAATGACCTACCAGCTTTAGGAATGGTTTGTTCACATAAGGTGCATGGAGAATTTGCATGTCCGCCATGCGGTGCGGATGCATGGTCCAAACGATTGAAACATGGAAAGAAATCATGCTTTATGGGTCACCGCCAATTTCTGCAGCCTGATCATAAATTTCGTTTTGATGAAAAGTCTTTTGATGGAATGGTGGAGCATAGAGCAGAGCCTCGAACTTACTATGGACGTCAGGTTGAAGAAGAAATAAAGGCTCTTGGTGATTTTAAGGAGTCAAAAACTTATAAGGGATTAAGTAGTCTATTTACATTACCCTACTGGGACTATAATCTCCTTCGACATAATCTTGACGTGATGCATATAGAGAAGAATGTGTGTGATAATATTCTGGGTACACTTTTAGGTTTAGATGGGAAGTCAAAAGATAATCTTAGTGCTCGTCTAGATCTTAAAGAAATGAATATTAGAGAGGACCTACATCGAGAGCAACAACCTTCAGGCAAGTTTTACTTACCACCCGCATTATTTACCATGTCCAGAAGTGAGATAAAATTGTTCCTTGAAGTTCTCGAGTCTATAATGGTCCCCGATGGCTATTGTGGAAATATATCTAAATGTGCGAAGTCTGCTGAAGGAAAAATTTCTGGGCTAAAGACACATGACTGCCATGTCCTGTTGCAGCAATTCATGCCTATAGCATTGACGGGTATTCTTCCAGACAAGGTCACAACATTACTATTTGAATTATCTGCTTACTTCCAAGGAATATGTTCAAAAGTTCTCCATGTAAATGAGCTTGACTGTTTGGAAGAATCCATTAGAATCACACTTTGTAAAATGGAGATGATATTCCCTCCTGGCTTTTTCACAGTCATGGTTCATTTAGTTGTCCATTTAGCAACTGAATGTAAACCTGCTGGACCAGTTTGCTATCGATGGATGTACTTTATTGAAAGGTAATAGTGTGATGCTAAGGAAAGCACAATATTGGAATAAATGATGTCATATGACCTGCTCAATTGATGTTTTGACATGTGTTGCAGGTACCTTGGTAAATTGAAGTGATATGTTCGCAACAAAGCTCGTCCTGAGGGTTCAATTGTTGAATCATATTTGGCGGATGAGTGTATGGCCTTTTGTTCAAGATACTTAGAGGGTTTCTCTACTAAGCACAACCGACCATCAAGGAATAATGACAAACCAAATGAAACTGAATCTGCCATGTATGCAAATGAATCCACATTATTTCCTCCAGTAGGGAATCCATTGGGAAAACCACGCACCTACACTTTGAATGATACGGAGTCATTACAAGCCCATAGATTTGTGCTCTACAACTGTGATGTTGTGACTCCATATCTCAAGTAAATGTCTTACCTAGCTTGTTAGCATGTTACATATTTCTTTTATCTAAACCTGTATTTATATGTGTTGCAGAGCACATGCTGCTGAAATAAAAAGGAAAAACCACAACAAGCGGTTAGCACTAAAAACTATTGAGTGCATGCAGCATGCAAACTTCCCTGATTGGTTTAGAGATCATGTAAGTTCTTTGTTATTAGTTTACTGATTTTGAGTTTATGTTATCTAAGTTCTGTGTTGGTGTAGATAATGCAGCTGGAGCAGGAAAGGGGTACTGACAACATGGATGATGATATTAGATGGTTGGCTCGTGGTCCACTTGAGGTTGCATGAAGATACATAGGCTTTTGTACCCGTCGCTATAGATTTAGACCCAAGCGTTATGATAAGAGGACTCAAAACAGTGGAGTTGTTTTGACCGCAAAAACATCAAGTTATGCTTCTGTAGGTGATGCTAACCCTATACTCGGAGATGTCATGTACTATGGATGGATAATTGACATAATTGAGTTGGATTACTATAGAAAATTTTCTGTGGTGCTATTCAAATGTGAATGGCTTAATTGTACTAAAGAAAAAGAAGTAAGAAAAGATAGGTTTGGTCATACGCTTGTGAATTTTTCACAGCAAGTCCATAGTGGTGAGAAGATAGAGCATGAGCCTTTTGTATTTGCCAATCAAGTTAACCAAGTTTTCTATACAAAAGACCGTACAAATCCCGGGTGGTCATTTGTGACGAAGGTGACTCCTCGAGACAATTTTGACATGGGTGAAGAATGGAATGATATAGAAAGTGAACCTTATCATGTCAGTAATCTGGGGGAGCTTTTTGATACTGTGCATGAGAATGAAAGGTGGACTAGAAGAGATATAGATGGAACAACTGTAGATCCTATTACAAGTTCTGATCCAGAAGCTTTGGAACTAAATGAAAGGTTTGCTTCTAATGTCTTGTTTTGCCCTGCTAGGTTTGAAAATTCTAGCTTATCTTTACAATACTATGAGATCTACAATTTTGTTAATGAAACATAATATTTCTGTAGCTGATGCTAGGGGTGAAGTTAATCTGAGAGTAATGCCAATGTTGCTGAACAATCATTCAAAGGAAATGTCATTGAAACATCGCCGTCGAAGCATGTTCCTGAACTTCAATCTATCAGATATAAGTAGCCAAGGAAATACCTCAGTTTGTTAGCACACCTACTTGTCTAAGTCCAGATGAGGGGCATGCATCCTTTTTAGTATTTACCACCATTTCTGCTACCTATTAAGCTTCACTGCCCCATGTAAATGTCTCCTACTCAGTTACAATTAGGATTCAGTGTTAAATTGTCAGATGGCATTTGTGCATTCAGTGTTGAATGTACTGGATTTTTTTTATTTATGATGAATTTGAACACAGTTTGTTTTCTAATGAATTTGAACACAGTTTTTACCTTTTGTTTTGTATGTGTCATCTCATATATTTTTGGGATGCCTAGTTTCGTCATATGGGTGAACAGAACAGCAAAATCCTTTCAATTTAAATTATATATAAACTATGTACGAATTATTTAGTTTGAGGTATGTCGAGTTGAAATCCAATGAGTAAATGGCACTGCGGTCCGAGAACTTGCGCTGCGGGTGCACTTAAGTCACGGTACTTGCAAACCGGAAAACCCCATCATAGAACTTGCATTACGGGTGCAGATAGGTCACACGGGTCATCTGGAGCGGCCAGCTGCCCGGTTTTCTCCCTCTAACGGGCAAGCGCGATAAAGTTGTTCATGACTTGAAAAATATATGTGATTAGTGACTTTAAAAAAATGTTTGTGAACGATAAATTTGAAAACTATTTGTCATCACTTTTAAAAAATATCCGCGAACGTTTAAAAATATATATTTGTGATTCGCAACTTTTAAAAAAATTGTATATTTTTTCTTTAATTGTCATGTATTTTTGTTGGGGCGGGGGCGCGCCGCCGGCCACCGCACGCCACCACGCCGCCTTGCCGCCAAGGGCAGCACCGCCACCGCGCCTACCGCCGGCGACAGCCGCTGGGTCGCCGGTCCGCCTCCCAGCCGAGCATCACCGCCGCCGTCACCAACCCTTGGAAGGAGACGAGTGCGCGGGTACATAAGAGCCCGCCGCCGGTGGCAGCACCCGGGCCAGCGCCGGGGCACCCGGCGGTGGCGGGGGAGATCTCACGAGGGTAGGGGGGCAAGAGGAAGGGAAGGGGCGCGCCGCCCGGCCACCTCCTGGGGAGGCGGCGCGAGGGTGGGAACAGGAGGGGGAGGGGGAAGAGGGGGGCGGGGAGGGCCGGGGCGCGCGCGCTGGCGGCGTCGGGAGTGAGCTAGGGCGCCGCCGCCGGCGGCAGCGGAACCCTAGCGGGAGGGAGCGGGTCGGGAGGGAGTAGTCGAACCGCAAAGGCTGGTTCAATCAATCTTCAGCCTATACCAAACTTGGGAATCAGAGTTAGCGGATCTCCGAGGCTCCGGCACCTTGGGAATCAGAGTTAGCGGATCTCCGAGGCTCCGACACCACGGGAGAGGGATGGAATTGCCAGCAAGACAACATTCAAAGAAGTCAATTGTGTGGGAAGGCTCACACCAGACAAGTTCTTGAACTTCTACAACTAAAAATGATATAAACATAGAGGAGGGGAGGAAGGGGGGTTCACCACTTTCTCGCCGGGCCTTTGCCCTTTTGGTCGCCGGCGCAGCTTTAGGCATCCGCGGCTAGTGGAGGGTCTTAATCATCCGAGGAGGAGGTGCAACTAGCGCGATCACCGTCATCGCCGGAGTCGGAGTCGGAGAGGACGATGAGGCCCTTCATCTGACGGACTGCCCTGCCCTGCTCCCGCCTGAACTTGGCGACCCGAGCCTTCTCCGTCGTTGCCTCCTTCGCCTCATGCTCCGACTGCTCAATAGCTAGCCGGAGCGCCTTGGCATTCTTCCATCGGAGGCGGCGAGAGTCCGTCTTCGCCGTCGTGAAGGACCAGCGGTAGAACCACGCGAGGAACCACGTTTCCTCATTAGGCTCCGCCTGTATCCCATGGCAGTGGCGTCATCACTTTAGTCCTAACGGATTTGGGGAGCCTCGGGGTAGATGCTCTTATAGTATTAAGTTACAGAGGTAGTAAAGTAGTATGTGTTATTTAATAATCTCTTTCATTTTAATTGGGTTATTCATACTTAAAAAAGAGTTTTAGAGTAATGTCAGACGAAATGCTAGTGCAGGTCGAAACTATTTCTAACTCCCTCCATTTTTCCTATTTCCCTCGGTTTCTTCCCTCCATTTTTTCCATTTTCCTCCAAATTAAGCTAACTGCCCAAAAATCCTCCGCTCCTCTCCCCATCTATCTCAACAGCACAAGTTGTGCTGAACACAAGTCGCGGGTTTCTTCCCCAACACCTCTGCCGGCTGGCGGCGGTAGGCGATTCTCCGCCATCTCTCCGATTGCAGGTCAGTGCCTCCTTCCCATGGCCTCTCTCTTGCATTCGACCTCCTATTGGACAGATTGGTCCGGCCACCGTGTTCGCGCGCCTGTAATCACCCCGCCAGAACGCGGAAGGACACCGCGTCCTCTATTCCGCATCCTCTGTTCCGGGGTCTTCAACCGGATCGAGCCATCGAGGGCAGCCGCCGCACCCAGCAGCTGGGGAAGCCAAAGCGTTGGGCTGGGTCATCGAAGCAACGCAGGCGTTCGCTCGCTGCTGCCATGTCTCCATTGCCTTGCCTTCATGCAAATCGGGTTGGATGCACAATCGGGTTGACTAAAATCAAGGCATGAAATCAGGCAACTAATTAATTAGTTAACCCACCATACCACGCTTCTTCTATTTGGGCTTCGTTCCGCCTGTCGATTTGCTGGTCTAAGGAGTAGTTAATTGCAAGTCTAACTACTACATGACAATCTGCATTAGCTTGTAGGTCAATATTGTGAAATGTATTACTATTTGCTCAGTGGTATATGTAGACCTATGCTCAATTACAGGCTAGTTTGATTAAATTTACAATGTTGTTAACTTCTTTTAGTTTCCTCATGGAGCAGATATGACACGAAGTAAACTTCATGTTGTTGAATGCAATGATGAATACATGACGAAGGAACATATTGAACATGAGAATGCCATGCGTAACGATGCTGATTCATCTCATATTCAACCATCATCTTGTAATGGCGAAGAAGGCTTGACTGATAGTGATGATGAAGAGGACCAGGATGACACTGTTGCTAATGAACAAGGTAATTACCATTTGATACTCTGCTAGATATTCGGAAAAATTAGAATCAACAATGCACTGCCATCTTCTACAGAACAGAACCGAATGATAACTTTTTAGTTTTGATGGTGTGTAGTGTGGCTGTACGTATGGACCATGATCATCAGAACAACTAAAACTAAACCATGTACTATATCGAATAAGGGAAACTATTGCACTTCCTACTATTTACTTGGCTAGCTACACTAACTGTTTGGCAAAAGGCTTCAGCAGGCAATAGTACACTACATCCTGTCTTTGCATCGCGTTAGTGGTGAATAACACTGTCAGTTGTTCCTCAGACTACAGACCAAAAGATTGTTCACATAGTTGTTTATGTGTGATTGACTATAAGTGTTTTGGGAATTTATCCATGGTCAGATGAAAATGGAGAAACAACCAAGCGTGGCAGGACAATGCTAAAAGAAATATGGAATCTTCCAAAAGGGCAGAGAATTGTGGTCCAGTGCAATGAGCTAAACCAGCCAGTTGGAAAAGAAGCTGGACGTCTTGCGAATTTTCTTGGCACGGTTGCTAGGAATGGAAAATTGTGTAGTTTGAGCTACAAGGACCGGAGAAAACTAACATGAGAGAGAGAAAAAAAGACCAACGAACAAAGAAACAAAAGGGATATACTCGCGCAAGTAAAGGTATATCTGGAATAACATTAAATCTCTTTTGCTAACATCGTTATGCTTTACATACTAGTGTTATCATAACATTGTTTTGTTTGAAATGTAGATGAGGTTTCTTTACCCTTCTCGCTTGGAAAAGTATATATTAAAGAAAATTGGAGATAGATGGAGGCAACATAAGTCAGATCTGAAAGCACTGTATTTTGATGCAAATAAGAGCATGGAAGCGAATAACACCAATGTTCCAAAGGGTGTGATTAAGGATCAATGGATTACTCTGGTCAATAATTGGATGACCCCAAAGGCACAGGTACATATAAACTTGCCAGATTTGTTGTGTACATGTTGCTCAGTCATGGTATGAAATTATGAAAATACATGTGCATATATTATACAATTTTTTTACAGGGGATAAGTGAGAAAAATAGGAACAACTGTGCGATGAGGAAGTCGAAACACACGGCTAGAACTAAGAGTTTTCCACGAGTTAGAGAAGAGCTGGTCAGTTTATGAGAACTCAAACTATATGCATCTACATCCCATTTGTATTGCAGGTCTTTAATAAATTAACCGTTTGACCAATAGAGACTAAAGGATCCGGAAAAGAAGTACCCCCACAGGGCTGTCTTATATATGCATACCCATCAGCATAAAAGCGACAAGAAAATGAATGAACAAGTGGTATCATATTGACTCTCTTTTATCTAAAATTATAATGTTGTTTACCACATTGTTCTCACGTACAATATTCATGTATATAGGTTGATTTGAAGAAACGGATAGCAGCGAATCCAGATTTAGTAGATACTAGTAGAGGAAAGACATCATGGAAAGGAGATGTTTTGAATGCAGTACTTGGCACAGACAAGCCTGGACATGTACACGGCCTCGGACTAGTTCCGAATCCAAATCAAGTCTTTGATGTGTCAACTTCACGCCACTTTCAGAATATACACCTTAGTTCATTGGAGGATACATCGAATGGAGATCTTTTGGCTGTCAGACTTAAGATGGAGAAGCTGGAGAAAAAAGTGGAAAACCAAGATGCTGAAATTCTGGAACTAAAAGTGAAGACAAAAAACTCTGAAGGACAGGTAAATTCGAAGAATTTCTCCATTATTCAATACATGTACTAATTCTTAGGTTTAGTTACAGAGTTCTTTGGATCAGATATCTAAATCTCGAGATGTTCCTTCTATTGCAAAGACAAATTGAAAAAGAAAAGTATGTGTCTTTACAAAGGTTTAATAAATTTTTGATGCCATTTTACAAGTATGTTCTTAATCTTGTTTGGTTTCAATCGACAGAGAATTTATGGCGACGGTCATAGTCAACAACTTGGTACTATTGGGCAGCAGAATAATGTAATGGTAGTGTATGGATGCATTAATATATTTTTGTTTGCTTTTTATAGAAATTAATCATCTCTTGCCATTCATTACAGAGCAAGGAAACATTTGTCGATGACAGGGAGAAGCAGCCATCATACAAACGTCCTGCTGTGGATAAGGTATGCTCATTTATATATTGTCTGGAATCGAGCATGGTTGAGTAGCAATTAGAATTACTCGCACATTTTGCAGTATGAATGTTTATTATTGTTCTTGGCAATCTTATAATATATCTTTTGTCACAGAACAATGAATCTTTTGTCCATGATGAAAATGTGCAACAAGAGAAGGAAAACACTAGTGCATATAAGGATAGTAACTCCTTCCTTTTCTGAACTTATATTACCAATGTCAAGAATCATGAGAAGATTACCATAAGAACTTTCATGCTGATACACCAATGAAATCAAATCTAAAACACAAAATACTCCTTGCATACCTGTTGTTGCTTCTTTTCATTATGAGCTTATCTTCTATATGCTTATTTATTCATAGCTCTGCATCCATTTCAAAACTACCAAAATATATTTATCTTTAAAATGCACTTCATTATTCAATACATGTACTAATTGTTAGGTTCTCGTTACAGGGTTCGTTGGGTCAGGAGTCGACATCTCAAGATGCTCTTTGTGTTGGCAAGACAAATTCAAAACAAAAAGTATTTATCTAGAATTTTCTAATAATATGTTGAAGTCATTTAATTAAATATGATCATTTTCTTTTTTGGTTTCAATCGACAGAGAGTATATAGCGATAGTCGTAGTCAACAATTTGGTACCATTGGGCGGCAGAATAATGTGATGGTACTGTATGGATGCATCAATATGTTTCTGTTTGTTTTTATATAAATTAATCATCTCTTGCCATTCATTACAGAGCAAGGAAAATTTTCTCTATGACATGGAGATGCATCCATCAAACAAACGTCCTTCTAAGGATAAGGTATATATGCTCATTTATATACTGTTTGGAGTCCAATATGGTTGAACAACAATTAATTGCTACTTCCTATTCTCATGGTAGGAATGTTTATTATAGTTCTTCTGAATCTTATGATATATCTTCTGTCACAGAACAAAGATACCTCTATCCATGATGAACATGTGCAACAAGTGAAGGAAAACACTAGTGCAGATAATGTTAGTGCACTCCATATGTTTTAAACTTCTAAAGCTTCTTTTCACTATTCATCTCTGCTCTCCTGCTTCAAGAAATTTATTGCACATTTCCAGCGCATACTCATGCTAAAAATTAAGTCTGGCATAAATAACAGTTTCAATGTTGAGTAGAAATACATGAGATACGAATCTAAGAGATAAAATGCAGCTAGTTTCACCAAGTTGTAAAATCTCTGCACATTGCTATTTCAGCCTTTCGTTTGCATAATGTTGCAGCCCTTGAACATGAAAAACCAATTATTAAACTAATGTGTAGATTTGCTAAAAAATACATTGGTAGCAGCTGGAATTCTTAACATAACAGAGAGTATAAGTGGCATTATAGATGTAGTCTTCTTGCACAACAATCTAGTGCACGACATGACATGCCATCATTTACTCAAAAAATATGCTTGCACTATTAAATTGATCTCCAACTTAACAACACGCCTCAACGGGTTAGAGAATACTCTGTGTATACGGAAGATTCTGGTTCATCATGTGTACATCCATATTCAGTTTTTGCTTCTGAAGTTGTTCTGATTATTTTGCATCTTGCCATTAGCTTGGTGGCCAGAACACTAGTAAGATCTCAAGAGGAGCTAATGCAACAAAGCATGCCAATGTATGACATAGATTTTCTAAATCTTATTCTTCTCTGTTTCAGTTCTTACGCTTCAATTATATTGCATACTAATGTTGCACAAAATATATTCTACAGAAACAACAATGCAGTACAACAAATTACCTGGGTGCCGACTCAATAGATGTATGTGTATTAAGTTTATGTTATGAATGATTATCTTCAAGTTTTAAATTGCTTATAATAGAAATTGTTTTCTCTTTTACGAATAGGTTGGCACTGTAGTCTTTTTGAAGAGCTTAGGAAATCCAAACAGGAATGTTGCTCTTGGTACGCTACAAAGCATTGAGCCAGAATATAAAGTTGAGGGTGTTCATCTTGGTAACCAATTCTGGGCAGTGCGAGTTGATGCTACATTAGCAAAATCTGATCAGTTGATACGACCACTAAAAAAGGTCAACATTATTGGTCATGCAGCAGGATTAATTATCGCATGGCCTTCAACCTTTGTATGTTGCTCCTCCTCTAATTTTGCTGCTCTTAACCATATTTTCTCTACAATAACTTACTGATCTTATTTCTTTATTTTTGTAGATTGCGAAGATAAATTGATGATGTATGGCGCAGATGTTGATTGCAAGTTGGACAATGGAGCTGCTATTCGATAGTCTTATGTAGTGTTTTAGGATGTCATTTCTAGTACCAATGTTTCAAACATTATGTTTTAGAATGGTTCAGGCGTTGTTTGAAACGTCCAGACTTAGGCTACTATGTAGTATCACTTACTGTAACCTTTGGATCATGTTATTTGTAATGCAACAAAGTCAATTTAATATATGAGACCTTTATATTTATTATATTGTGGCTCCATGCATTGTCAGCTTTGACCATGTTACTGTAGATGACAATATATGAAATGTCATTAGTAGTTCATGATAAGGAACACTTCTATACATTGCAACGATCTATCTATGTCCACATGAATATCCTTTTGTACAGGGTAGTCAGCAACACATATGAACTGTTGTTATGGTGTAGTTCTATGCGTTGCTATCCTGCAACACTTTTTCACACTGTTTACCAACGCATTTCTATATGTTGTTATAGACTCTTGCAACGCCACCAACGGCAACGCATATTAATCCGTTGGTGTAGGCCATAGCAACACATATATGGGCATACAACAACGCATCGATGCGTTGCTATAGGGGGGTTCTTGTTGTAGTGTATGTGACTGAAGTAAAGCCTAGATTTAATGAATTTGCCCTGAAGAATCTCCTAGGAGACTTTGACGAGCAAAGGACCTTGGGAGAAGCACTATTACATCACATCCAGTGGCCACGAAAGGAAATAGTGTTCATCGATGAGATCCTTGAAGCCCCGCCAAGAGCAACCATTGTCGCCCCTCAACCGGTGATGCTCTCCTTGCCACAGCAACTCTCGCATGCTTCCCCCAAAGAACCTAATACTCGTAATCCGACGGCTGAAGCATCAACCTGTGATCAGCCGACCCGACTTTGTGGCGTGTAGGCCATGTCATCTTGTGGCCAAAAGCAGCCAATGGCAAGGCCTACAACTGCTGAAGACGCACCACCGATTCAAATGCCGGCCGCTGAAGCACTGGGGGGAGACCCAGCTGTAGCACATGCTCAGCAGACCAACCTGGTGGAACACACTGCTAAGCAGTCTAATGCTTCGGAACCGCCTGCTAAGCAGTCTATAGGTCCAGAACCGACTGCTCATCAGTCCGTCAGTCCGCAGTCACGTGATCAGCATACCAATGCATCAGCACTTCCTACTCAGCAAACCAACGCGTTGGCACGGCCTCCTCAGAACATCGACAAGTTGGCACCACCTGCCCAGAAACCTGACATAGCTTCAACGCATGGTCAGCAGTCTGATGCCTCTGCTCCTACAACCCAGCAGTCCATCACAGTAGCACTGGTAGCTCAATGGTCCAGCATAGATAAACCGTCTGCTAAGCAGTCTGTCGAAGCTTCATCGTCTGCTCGGTAGTCTACCTTGCAGCCATCCAGACGTTCTGTCAAAAATGTTTCAAGTACCAAGAAGGAAGTGGCCAAAAAGGTTACACCCACGAGGAAGCGCGGCAGGAGAGTGAAGAGGAAAGAGAACGATTGCCTCTTGCTTAAAGCAATCACCGCCCAGAACCAAATTAATAGCAGGTTGTTCGAATTGGGGAGTAGTTATTTCTGGCAGCATGGATGATGAAGAAGTAAATTTGTTGCTTGCTAAAAGTAAAGCAGACATACTTGAAGCACGCAATTACATCCATGGCCAGCCATTTCTTGTTGGCGGACACTTTGATGAGTGCAACTCCAGTTGCCGCGAGTTACATGAATATTGCATGGATCAAATGTCAGCAGATCATCATGAGTTGCTAGTCCACTGCAACAGAGATCATTTCTGACACGATGATGGTTCCATCAATGTGAGTTTCAAGGACTGACACGTCTCCAACGTATCTATAATTTTTGATTGTTCCATGCTATTATATTACCCCTTTTGGATGTTTATGGGCTTTATTTTACACATATATATCATTTTTGGGACTAACCTACTAACTGGAGGCTCAGCCCGTATTGCTGTTTTTTTGCCTATTTCAGTATTTCGAAGAAAAGGAATATCAAACGGATTCCAAACAGAATGAAACCTTCGGGAGCATGATTTTTGGAACGAACGTGATCCAGAGGACTTGGAGTGCAAGTCAAGAAGCAGTCGAGGTGGCCACGAGGGTGGAGGGCGCGCCCACCCCTACAAGGCGCGCCCCCTGTCTTGCAGGCCCCTCGGGCGACCACCGACGTACTTCTTCCTCCTATATATACCCACCTACCCCGAAAACATCCAGGGAGCCAACAAAAAACAATTTCCACCGCCGTAACCTTCTGTATCCGCGAGATCCCATCTTGGAGCCTTCGCCGGCGCTCCGCTGGAGGGGGAATCGACCACAGATGGCTTCTACATCAACACCATAGCCCCTCCGATGAGTTGTTAGTAGTTTACCATAGACCTTCGGGTCCATAGTTATTAGCTAGATGGCTTCTTCTCTCTTTTTGGATCTCAATACCATGTTCTCCCCCTCTCTTGTGGAGATATATTCGATGTAACTCCTTTTGCGGTGTGTTTGTCGAGATCCGGTAAATTGTGGGTTTATGATCAAGTTTATCTATGAGAAATATTTGAATCTCCTCTGAATTCTTTTATGTATGATTGAGTTATCTTTGCAAGTCTCTTTGAATTATCAGTTTTGTTTGGCCTACTAGATTGGTCTTTCTTGCCATGGGAGAAGTGCTTAGCTTTGGGTTCAATCTTGCGGTGTCCTTACCCAGTGACAGCAAGGGTTGCAAGGCATGTATTGTATTGTTTCCATCGAGGATAAACAGGTGGGGTTTATATCATATTGCTTGAGTTTATCCCTCTACATCATGTCATCTTTCTTAATGCGTTACTCTGTTCTTATGAACTTAATACTCTAGATGCATGCTGGATAGCGGTCGATGTGTGGAGTAATAGTAGTAGATGCAGGCAGCAGTCGGTCTACTTGCCACGGACGTGATGCCTATATACATGATCATGCCTAGATAATCTCATAATTATTCGCTTTTCTATCAATTGCTCGACAGTAATTTGTTCACCCACCATAATACTTATGCTATCTTGAGAGAAGCCACTAGTGAAACCTATGGCTCCCGGGCCAATCTTTTATCATATAAGCTTTCAATCTACTTTTATTTGCATCTTCACTTTTCCAATCTATATTATAAAATACCAAAAATATATTTATCTTATCTTACTATCTCTATCAGATCCCACTTTCGCAAGTGGCCGTGAAGGGATTGACAACCCTTTTATTGCGTTTGTTGCGAGTTCTTCGTTTGTTTGTGTAGGTGCATGGGACTTTTGAGGAGCCTCCTACTGGATTGATACCTTGGTTCTCAAAAACCGAGGGAAATACTTACGCTACTATTGCTGCATCACCCTTTCCTCTTCAAGGAAAACCAACGCTAGCTCAAGACGTAGCAAGAAGGATTTCTGGTGCCGTTGGCGGGGAGGTCTTCGCTCAAGTCAAGACATACCAAGTACCCATCACAAATACATCTCCCTCGCATTTACATTATTTTCCATTTGCCTCTCGTTTTCCTCTCCCCCACTTCACCCTTGCCGTTTTATTTGCCCTCTCTTCCCAATCTCCTCTTCTCCTCTCTTTTTTGCTTGCCCTTTTGTATTTGCTTGTGTGCTGTTTGTCCTTATGGCTTTGCCTAAGAGTACCGACCTCCTTCTTGGAAGGTTGGAAGAGATTGAATCAAATATTAGAAGCTTTATGACTTTGCAATTTGAGCATAATAATTTCTTCAGAAAAGAGCTTAAAGAACAAAAAGGTTTTTTTGGGTTTATGAATAAGGAGCTTGATGATATGTCTAAAGAATTTTATGGTTTGAACTCACAAATTACCCGGCTTGAAAATTCTATAGCCAAAATTTCTGATAAGCAAGCTACCTTAGTCAATAAGATGGCTGCCAAACCAAAAAAATTAGGTGAAAATAATGATGAAGATCTTAAAGTTATTGATGTGTCCCCTATTAGATCTTTGTTTTCTAATATGAATCTTAATAATAATGGGACTGGAGATGAGTCAACTTTAGTTAGAAGGCGTCCCAATAATTCAGAGTTCTTAGATCTTGATGCTAAATTTGGTAAAAGTGGGATTGGAGAGGTCATGACTTTAAATAGTATTGAATCCACTATCTCGGATTTCAAGGAATTTGATTATGATAATTGTTCTTTAGAAGGTTGTATTTCCTTGTTGCAATCCGTTGTTAATTCTCCTCATGCTTATAGTCAAAATAAAGCTTTTACCAAACATATTGTTGATGCCTTGATGCAATCTTATGATGAAAAACTTAATTTGGAAGTTTCTATACCTAGAAAACTTAATGATGAGTGGGAACCTACTATAAATATTAAAATTAAAGATCATGAGTGTTTTGCTTTGTGTGATTTGGGTGCTAGTGTTTCCACGATTCCGAAACTTTATGTGATATTCTAGGTTTCCATGATCTTGATGATTGCTCTTTAATTTTGCACCTTGTGGATTCCACCATTAAAAAGCCAATGGGAAGGATCAATGATGCTCTCATAGTTGCAAATAGAAAATTGGTGCCCGTAGATTTTATCGTTCTTGATATAGATTGCAATATTTCTTGCCCTATTATTCTTGGTAAACCTTTCCTTAGAACGATTGGCGCGATTATTGATATGAAGGAAGGGAATATTAGATTCCAATTTCCATTAAGGAAAGGCATGGAACACTTTCCAAGAAAGAAAATTAAATTCCCTTATGAATCTATCATGTGGGCTACTTATGAATTGAGTGCGAAAGATGGCACTACTTAGATCTATCTTCGCTTTTATGCCTAGCTAGGGGCGTTAAACGATAGCGCTAGTTGGGAGGCAACCCAATTATATTTGTGTTTTTTGTTTTTTCTTCTGTTTAGTAATAAATTTTGCATCTACCTTCTGTTTAGATGTGTTTTTATGTTTTAATTAGTGTTTGTGCCAAGTAGAACCTATAGGATAACCTATGGTGATAGTTAATTTGATTCTGCTGAAAAACAGAAACTTTGCACGCACAAAATTAGTTTTTTTAAATCACAGAAACGTGCTTTTGCGTTGATTCTTTTTGCTGCTGATCAATAGACAAATTTTCAAGGACTTCCTATTTTGGTAGGATTTTTAGAGTTCCATAAGTTTGCGTTAGTTATAGATTGCTACAGACTGTTCTGTTTTTGACAGATCCTGCCTTTCATGTGTTGTTTGCTTATTTTGATGCATCTATGGCTAGTATTAAGTGGTATGAACCATAGATAACTTGAAATACAGTAGGTTTAACACCAAAATAAATAAAGAATTAGTTCATTACAGTACCTTATGTGGTGGTTTTGTTTTCTTTCACTAACGGAGCTTATGAGATTTCCTGTTGAGTTTTGTGTTGTGAAGTTTTCAAGTTTTGGGTAAAGATTTGATGGACTATGGAACAAGGAGTGGCAAGATCCTAAGATTGGGGATGCCCATGGCACCCCAAGATATTCAAGAGTAGTCAAAAGCCTAAGCTTGGGGATGCCCCCGGAAGGCATCTGCTCTTTCGTCTTCGTTCATTGGTGACTTTACTTGGAGCTATATTTTTATTCGCCACATGATATGTGTTTTGCTTGGAGCGTTGTGTATGATATTAGTCTTTTCTTTTTAGTTTACCACAATCACCCTTGCTGTACACACATTTTGGGAGAAGCCTACTTGATTGAAATTTATTAGAATACTCTATGTGCTTCACTTATATCTTTTGAGCTAGATAGTTTTTGCTCTAGTGCTTCACTTATATCTTTTAGAGCACAGCGGTGGCTTAATTTTGTAGAAATTGCTAGTCTCTCATGCTTCACTTATATTATTTTGAGAGTCTTTTAGAACAGCATGGTATTTGTTATGGTTATAAAATTGGTCCTAGAATGGTAGGCATCCAAGTTGGGTATAATAAAAACTATCATAGGAAGTGAATTCGATGCTATGATCAACTTGATACTTGATAATTGTTTTGAGATATGGTGGTAGTGATATTAATGTCATGCTAGTTGGGTGATTATGAATTTGAAGAATGCTTGTGTTGAAGTTTGTGATCCCCGTAGCATGCACGTATGGTGAACCGCTTTGTGATGAAGTTGGAGCACAATTTTATTTATTGATTGTCTTCCTTATGAGTGGAGGTCGGGGATGAGCGATGGTCTTTTCTTACCAATATATCCCCCTAGGAGCATGCGCGTAATACTTTGTTTCTGATGACTTGTACATTTTTGCAATGAGTATATGAGTTCTTTTGACTAATGTTGAGTCCATGGATTATACGCATTCTCACCCTTCCAGCATTGCTAGCCTCTCTTGTGCCGTGCAACTTTCGCCGGTACCATACACCTACCGTATACCTTCCTCAAAACAGACACCATACCTACCTATTATGGCATTTGCATAGCCATTCCGAGATATATTGCCATGAAACTTTCCACCATTCCGTTTATATGACACATATTACCATTGTCATATTGCTCTTTGCATGATCATGTAGTTGACATCGTATTTGTGGCAAGGCCACCTTCATAATTTTCATACATGTCGCTCTTGATTCATTGCATATCCCGGTACACCACCAGAGGCATTCATATAGAGTCATATCTTGTTCTAGTTTTGACTTGTAATTCTTGAGTTGTAAATCAATAAAAGTGTGATGATTTTCATTAGAGCATTGTCCCAGTGAGGAAAGAATGATGGAGACTATGATTGCCCCATATGTCGGGATGAGACTTCGGACTTTACAAAAAGAAAAAAAAGAAAAAAAGGAGAAAGGCCAAAAAGAAAAGAAAGAAAGGCCAAAGAAAAAAAGAAGAAAAGAAAAAGGAAAGAAAGAAGAAGAAAAATAAAATGAGAGAAAAAGAGAGAAGGGACAATGCTACTATCCTTTTACCACACTTGTGCTTCAAAGTAGCACCATGATATGCATGATAGAGAGTCTCCTATGTTATCACTTTCATATACTAGTGGTAATTTTTCATTATAGAACTTGGCTTCTATATTCCAATGATGGGCTTCCTCAAAATGCCCTAGGTCTTCGTGAGCAAGCGAGTTGAATGCACACCCACTTAGTTTCTTTTGTTGAGTTTTCATATATTTATAGCTCTAGTGCATCCGTTGCATGGCAATCCCTACTCACTCACATTGATATATATTAATGGGCATCTCCATAGCCCATTGATACGCCTAGTTGATGTGAGACTATCTTCTCCTTTTTGTCTTCTCCACAACCACCATTATATTCCACATATAGTGCTATGTCCATGGCTCACGCTCATGTATTGCGTTAAAGTTGAAAAAGTTTGAGATTACTAAAGTATGAAACAATTGCTTGGCTTGTCATCGGGGTTGTGCATGATTAAATACTTTGTGTGATGAAGATAGAGCAACAACAAGACTATATGATTTTGTAGGGATAACTTTCTTTAGCCATGTTATTTTGAGAAGACATGATTGCTTGATTAGTATGCTTGAAGTATTACTATTTCTTATGTCAATATGAAATTTCATTTTGAATCATTTGGATCTGAACATTCATGCCACAATAAAGAAAATTACATTTAGAATTATGCTAGGTAGCATTCCACATCAAAAATTCTGTTTTTATCATTTACCTACTCGAGGACGAGCAGGAATTAAGCTTGGGGATGCTTCATACGTCTCCAATGTATCTATAATTTTTTATTGTTCCATGCTATTATATTACCCCTTTTGGATGTTTATGGGCTTTATTTTACACATTTATATCATTTTTGGGACTAACCTACTAACTGGAGGCCCAACCCGTATTGTTGTTTTTTTGCCTATTTTGGTATTTCAAAGAAAAGGAATATCAAACGGAGTCCAAACGGAATGAAACCTTCGGGAGCATGATTTTTGGAACGACTGTGATCCAGAGGACTTGGAGTGCAAGTCAAGAAGCAGGCGAGGCAGCCACGAGGGTGGAGGGCGCGCCCCCTGTCTCGTGGGCCCCTCGGGCGGCCACCGACGTACTTCTTCCTCCTATATATACCCGCGTACCCCGAAAACATCCAGGGAGCCAACGAAAAACAATTTCCACCACTGTAACCTTCTGTATCCGCGAGATCCCATCTTGGAGCCTTCGTCGGTGCTCCGCTGAAGGGGGAATCGACCACCGAGGGCTTCTACTTCAACACCATAGCCCCTCCGATGAGTTGTTAGTAGTTTACCACATACCTTCGGGTCCATAGTTATTAGCTAGATGGCTTCTTCTCTCCTTTTGGATCTCAATACCATGTTCTCCCCCTCTCTTGCAGAGATCTATTCGATGTAACTCTTTTTGCGGTGTGTTTGTCGAGATCCGATGAATTGTGGGTTTATGATCAAGTTTATCTATGAGAAATATTTGAATCTCCTCTGAATTCTTTCATGTATGATTGAGTTATCTTTGCAAGTCTCTTCGAATTACCAGTTTGGTTTGGCCTACTAGATTGATCTTTCTTGCCATGGGAGAAGTGGTTAGCTTTGGGTTCAATCTTGCGGTGTCCTTACCCAGTGACAGCAGGGGTTGCAAGGCTCGTATTGTATTGTTGCCATCGAGGATAAAAAGGTGGGGTTTATATAATATTGTTTGAGTTTATCCCTCTACATCATGTCATCTTTCTTAATGCGTTACTCTGTTCTTATGAACTTAATACTCTAGATGCATGCTGGATAACGGTCGATGTGTGGAGTAATAGTAGTAGATGCAGGCAGGAGTCAGTCTAATTGTCACGGACGTGATGCCTATATACATGATGATGCCTAGATAATCTCATAATTATTCGCTTTTCTATCAATTGCTCGAAAGTAATTTGTTCACCGACCGTAATACGTATGCTATCTTAAGAGAAGCCACTAGTGAAACCTATGGCCCCCGGTCTATCTTTTATCATATAAGCTTTCAATCTACTTTTATTTGCATCTTTTCTTTTCCAATCTATATTATAAAATACCAAAAATATATTTATCTTATCTTACTATCTCTATCAGATCTCACTTTCGCAAGTGGTCGTGAAGGGATTGACAACCCCTTTATTGTGGTTGCGAGGTCTTTGTTTGTTTGTATAGGTGCGTGGGACTTTTGAGGAGCCTCCTACTAGATTGATACCTTGGTTCTCAAAAACTAAGGGAAATACTTACGCTACTAGTGCCGCATCACCCTTTCCTCTTCAAGGAAAACCAACGCAAGCTCAAGACATAGCAACGACTTACATCTCTTCTTCAACTTCAACGAGCTCGATGCCACTCTTGTTAGATGCCTGATTTTGTAAGTACTTAACACACTCTGATCAACTTCTCCATACAAGGCTGTAAATGATAAACAACTAACTTCATTTTATTCCTCTCAGGGGATTGAACACGCAGAGAAGAAAAACGGAGAGTGTATATTTCATAAATCCTGAATTAGCGAATGGAACAACATTACATGGTAAGGACATACGGGACTGGGCCATTAACACGGTCATCCGTCTCTCCGAAAACACGTCCCATGCAGAATCATTTCTATGGCTATATCATGAACTATAAGTCATGTAAACAACCACGCATACACTGATTGTCTTTTAGGTTTTGACATAATTCGTAAGTTCATGGCTTTCTTAGTATGTAGCCATCACTGGATATTGGTATTATTGTTCCAAGCAACAACACAGTTTACTACATTGATTCTCTCAGAGAGTCAACAAACACTCAGGATCTGACGCATCTTCAGCAATTCATGGATAGGTATTGAATTCCATGATGTTGAAATTAATTTGCAATCATGTTTGGTTCAATAATTGATGTTGCCAAAATTCATCTTCATTTGCAGTGTGCTCGCATTGTGGAAAACTAAACCAGTGAACCTATTCAAGAGGGAACTACCTCTGCATCACGAGATCGTTTCTCTAGTAACACACCGAAATCCGTTATTTTCGGAAAATTTGTCCAACAGTCTGCAAATACCTTTTCTTACGCTAGTCAAATGTTCAAGCTTCTAAATAAACCTCTTTCTATTTTGTCCAAAGAAAAAATAATACATCTAACACCAGTTAGGTTGTTCCTAACAGGACAAATACATGACTAATTATGTACAAAAAAATTCAGTGTCCTCAGCAAGAAGCAGGGACCAACCTTTGTGGGTACTACGTTTGCAGACACATGATCTCCATATGCAAATCTGCTGATAGTTGTGACGATCCTCGCGAATTAGTACCGGTAAGTCTATCTTAATTAATATCTTCTACACCACTCATATGGCACATTCTGATCTTAAAAATACTGCAGCTCATCTTAGAACCGAGGACCCCTAAACCACTCTCGACTGGTGAATTGTTGATGGCCTGGAGATTTATCAGAGACTTCTTCCTGAATCACTACATCAATCCCACTAGTGATAATGAAGATTTCAGCATGCCTTCTCCTAAAACATTGACTAAGAGTTAGCCACTCAACATATATGCACGGATCCATTGTTTTCCATCTGATGAGGTCTTTGTATTTCGTACTCTATGATTAATTATGTAATGCATATATGTGTGGACAAATCATTGGAATTTAGCTACCATATGTTCAATTGCAATTGTTGCGAAATCTGATGAATGTTCTTCCTGTGGACACTATTTGTTCAATTGAATATTGTGGCAAATTTGCTTTTTGCGTGCCGATTCAAAATGGGATATTTTTGTTTATTTGTTCAATTGAATATTGTGGCAAATTTGCTAATGATTTGTGGTGAATTTGCTTTTTGCATGCTGATTCAAAATGGGATATTTTTGTTTTAACCTGGCAATTGCTCTGCACACGGTTCAACTAAATGAGTGTGTGCGGTCCACATCGGAAAGCATACGTCAATCATAGCGGAACTATCGATGGAGAACGATGCCTATGGGATCACTGGAATTGCTACTATGACCGGCGGGCGCGAGGTTGTGGAAAGAGCGGGTCTTGGAGTCAGCACAAAGATCGTTTACCCAGGTTCGGGCTGCGAGGATGTGTCATACCTTAGTCCTGCTTTGGTGTATATTTGAGTGTTCTTGTGTTCTTGAACTAGCTACGGCATGTGACTTGTTCAAAAGATCGGAATCCCTCCTCAGTATGCCTCGGGCCTCCTTTTATAGAAAAAAGGGTCATCACAGTGGCACACAGGAGGTGGAAAGGTGTACAGTGGCTGAGTCTATCCTCTGGCACCGTCGGACAAACACATTTAATGCACTGCCGACGTGCCTTTCTTGCTTTATTGGGGACGGCAATGAAGCTCGTCCCAGCTGTCGCTGCCTCACTTGGCTCCGACGCAAGTCCGAGCTGATGAGGCATTGTAGTGCCATGTTGGCTGACCACTGGGCTGGTGCGATGGCAGAGTCTTCTCGAAGATCTGCATGCCACCACGCAGGTGCTTGCTGAGTTGGTCTAGAGGCCGCACGTCGCTACGCAGGTGCTCACCTAGCTGGCTAAGCTGACAGCTCCATGGGGATGGCGGTGGAGTCTTGGCAGGTGTGGGCCTAGCCGTGGCCCCGCTGACGCCCTCGGCAAGGGTGTTGCCAGGGATCTCATGGATTTTCTCGGTAAGGATCTTGCCGAGGATCGTCGTCTTCTGGTCCTCATCTGATCTTGTGTGTTTATGATCTTCAAGAGGATTTGCATGCAACCATGGAGGTGCCTCCCGAGACTTAGTTCCAATGTGGTTGATGGCGTTGAAACCCTTGGGCTCAAGGGTGCCGCGCTATGCTGGCGTTGGGCAAGTTGGCCCTGCAAGGCTCTTGCCGGGGCTGCGTAGGCTGCCCCGGCAAGGGCCTTGCCGGGGGAAGCCCATCTTGTCACTTTACCTTTTGCGCCCCTGGTTTGAGCGCCGCTTCGGTAGTCTTGTACTTTTGCTTCCTTCCTCTGCCCTGCTAAGCATGGCCACAGGTGCGGCTCTGACTACTCGTGCACAAGTAAAGGGGTACACAGAGGGCCCCTACTTTTGTACACCGACAGGAGCCCCCGGGCCTAGGCCACACATAAGCACGATGCATTGTTGGGCTAGGCACAAAAAGGTGCGCGAAAAAGCATGTCAGAGGTTTACCGCAGTAATTCCATCGCCAGTTGCGCTTCCCTACGGCCCGTGTCGAATGCGTGACGTGGGTGTCGTGCGTGGGGTGACCGCGGGATGCTTGCGTCACCCCGCGGTTAATAGGAAAGAGGCGGTCCGCATCCTCCCCATAAAAGAAGAGGAAGCCGAAGGGGCGCGACTCATTTACTAAGTGGACCCGGGTCGTGGCCATTATGGCACCCGCACCCCACGATCACGGGGCGTGAAACGGCCGTTCCACTTGCCATCTGAATCCTAGCTCGCCCGCCACGTGTCCTCCATGCCTCGGGGAGGGTAGGCGATGGACACAGAGGGTACGGGCTTTAATGCCGGGGCGGGGGGTCGGGCGCCACCGATTGGAGCAGCGGGTCGGTCCTGTCTCCTTGCGCCGCCAGCGGCTGGATTGGTTGATTGGGGTGGTCGCCTTCAGGCTCGCTCGGCCCCGTCTCCCTATAAAAGGGGGAGAGGGACAGTGTCTTCCTGCATCCGTCTTCTCCCAGTATGGTCTCTTTCCTTCCCTTGTCATGGCGAGAGGGCGCGATCGTGGCCGTCCCTCTGTGGAGGCGACTAGGTCTTCCTCTCGCCAGAGAGCCATGGTGGTTAGGGAAGAGCCGGACGCCCAAGGTGAAGGCCATGCTCGAGGCGGAGGCGCCGGACGGGGCCGCGGTCGGCGAGGCGGTCGAGGCAGAGGTGGGCGCAGAAGGGGGACACCCGCGTCGCCACCGTCTTCATCGCCATCTCCTCCACCATCTCCTCCTTCTTCATCAAACGGCCATGTCGGGGACACGGTGTTGGAGTTTATCCTGCATATGCGCGAGCCGCCGCGCAGCCGCCTTCGTCTTCCCGAGGCATTTGCGAGGGTGCTGGAGATTGACCAGCCACCGAGGTTGAGGTTTCACAAGAAGGGGTGTTGCAATGGCGACATGTGGGCGAACACAAGGTTCCCCGTCCCTCACGTGATGCTCCTCTGTCGGGGTTGGAAAACCTTCGCATGCGCCCACTTCTGGATGAAGGGGCACGTTCTCCACTTCAAATTAGTGGAGAACGATTTGCTCTCCGTCAAGGTCTTTGGGCGCTCGGGAATCAGGTTAGGGTGCTGCGCGGAGAGCTCGACCAACGACGAAAGCTCCTCCTCAAGCGATAGTGACGAGGAGGACACCGGTGGGGAAGACGACGAGGAAGGGTCCGACTAGGCATCAAACACACCATCCTCGGGCAACGCCGGCAGCACCATCATCTACACCTGGTCTTTCTCCCGGCAGAGCGATTTGCCGAGGGCGGGGCCAGCTCCTTGAACTTCTCGGGGTCGCCTCCTTGGGCGGCTAGCGTGGGAAGGCCGGAGAAGACGAAGAAGGAGGGTGGCGGGCTGTCAAGTCGGAGTATGATGGCACCGATGCCTTCGTCTCGTATTGCCGTCCCGCTGCCTCATCTTTCGGCTCTTCTCCCGGCACCATCATCACCAGCCCTCTTCTGGACAGCCACCGGGATGTTCTCTTGGTGTCTTCTGCTGCTCGTACCTCACCAAGGCACTCCTTTTGCCCTCCTGCCATGTTGTTCCGTTTCCTGGGGAGAGGGACAAGAAAGGGATTACGGGCATCTTATCTCTTTTTAGTTTTTAAGCCTACATGCACTTGTCAGATTTAAACCTTGTAATCCCTTGCTCATGTTTACATTCTGTATGAATTGTACCTATATGGGATGTATTTATGAAAAAAATGGTGCTTGTCGGGTTCTTTGTGCGTGAGCGAAACCCATGCCAAGGAATGAATCCTTCTTATTTTCAAGGTAAACATTGTCGCCCGCAACAGGCCTTGCCGTCCCCTTAATTCATCCGACCATACTCACGCTCTTGGCGGATGCAGGGGCGAAGCAGGGTTAGGCCCTTCGTTTGCTTCCTTGTCACTACGACTACAACCAAGTTCCGACCCAGGGAATAGTTCCTGAGTATAGGAAAAGGGGAGCACGGTAGACTAGGAATAAAACGAGGTTTCATACGTCCCAATTTCATACGGAAATGCACAATAGGGGATAAAGGACTTATCTGAATCTGCAGCCCCCCGGCAACCTTGGCTTGCCATGGTTGGACCCTTGTGTCTGCAGCTCCCGGCAACCTTGGCTTGCCGGGACCAGAGCCTCGGCTTGTTCTCTTTCTTCCAAATAGCTCAGGAGAAATGTCCATGTACCCTGCGAACCAAAGAGGACGGAAAGGAACAGAGAGAAGCACACTCGACCTCTATGCTAGGGGTTAGTTGCCGCTAAACACTATCAACCCTAACCGAGGAAGAGACTCAACCTAGCATGCATGCTATAACTTAGGGCGCCAGCGCTTCATTTATTTATGCTCAGGTCTGTGCCTGGCTTTGTACAGAGGGTTACATGCCTTGCTGGTAAGGCTTGTACAAAAGGTGGTCTGCCGGGGGGCCCGACAACCGCGCCTTATGGGTAAAACTTGCGAAGATATTCGATGTTCTAGGAGTTGCTCACTGGAATGGCATCTTCGGTCTCCAGGCGGACCGCGCCGGGCCTGGTGACTCGTATTACTCGATAAGGGCCTTCCCACTTCAGCGTCAACTTGTTGGAATTCTTGGCCGATTGAACGCGCCGAAGAACAAGGTCGCCTTCCTCAAAGCTTTGGGCATGAACCTTGCGGCTATGGTAGCGGCGCAAGGCTTGCTGGTAGCGCTCTGCTCTCACAGCCGCCCGAAGACGATCTTCCTCGAGGAGCATTGCGTCATCTTGCCACAATCGCTCTTGCTCAAGCTCGTCATAAGTGAGCACTCAAGGTGACCTGTACGTGAGTTCCGTGGGGAGAACTGCCTCTGCCCCGTATACTAGGGCAAAGGGTGTCTGGCCGGTGGCTCGATTTGGCGTTGTTCTGATCAACCAAAGAACCACCGGCAACTCATCACTCCAACGGCTTCCACTCTTGTGCAACCTGTCAAAAGTCTTTGTTCTCAGGCCTCGCAGTACTTCAGCATTTGTCCTCTCCGCCTGGCCGTTGCTCCGTGGGTGCGCCACGGAAGCGAAATAGACCTTGCTGCCGAGGTCTTGGATGTATTGCATGAAGGTGCGGCTTGTGAACTGCGTGACAATGTCGGTGATGACTCTATTTGGCACACCAAAACGGCAGACTAGCCCCTTGAAGAATTTGATGGCTGTCTGTGTTGTCACCTTCCTCACTGCTTCCACCTCCGTCCACTTTGTGAACTTGTCGATTGCAACATACAAGTACTGAAAGCCCCCGACAGCACGAGAGAGAGGGCCCAATATGTCGAGCCCCCAGACCGAAAATGGCTAGGAGAGAGAGATTGTTTGAAGGGCTTGAGCTGGCTGATGAAGCTTCTTTGAATGGAACTAACACACTTCACACTTGGTTACTAGTGCCATTGCATCCTAGAGGGCAGTGGGCCAGAAGAAACCTTGCCAGAAGGCCTTGCCGGCAAGGGCCCTCGACCCTATGTGGGAGCCACATATGCCTCCATGTATCTCTGCCAACAGCTCCAGTCCTTCCTCCCGGGGAATGCACTTCAATTTCACACGTTTGGTCTTTTTCTATACATAACGTTGTCAACGAACTGATACATGGCAGACCGACGGGCTACTTTCTCCGCTTCTTCCTGCTCCTCAGGAAGCTCCCCTGTTTGGAGGAATCAAACATTATGTAGGGCCCATGTCGGAGCCAGGGGCTCGACGGCAAGGACTAAAGGCATTTCCTCTGCCATGGGAGCGGTGTCTCTACGGCCAGGGCTTGACGCCTTGCCGGAGTCGGTTGCCCATGGCAGGCTCAGTGTCCACGGCAACATCTTTGCCAGCGGCTCCTGGGAGCTTGGTGGGGAAGTACTTGCCAGGGACTGATTTCCTCCACTTGTTCTGCTCTGTCGACGGATCAACGGATGGTTGAGTTAAACGAAGCAAAAAGTACCTGGTTCCATAGGTAGTTTGAAGGCAGCGCTCTTCGACAGGTAGTCGGTGATGTCCTTCTCCACTCGGGGAACATGCTCCGCCTGTATACCGTCAAAATGCTCCTCCAGCTTCCTCACCTCATCTACGTAGGCCTCCATCAACGGGCTTTGATAATCCTTGTTGACTTGCCTGACGACAAGCTATTAATTACCCTTGACAATGCGCTTCTTGATCCCAAGGTCTGCCGCGATCCTAAGACCGGCAAGCAACCCCTCATATTCAGCAGTGTTGTTCATCGACATCTCCCTGGGAAAGTGCATCTGGATTACATACTTGCAGTGCTCTCCGGTGGGTGCGACGAGCAGCACACCAGCACCGGCGCCTTGTAGCGAGAAAGCCCCGTCAAAGTACATAATCCAGTTATGAATTGTTCCTTATCGGGAATAGTGGTCTCCTAGATTTCTTCGTCGGGCGTCAAGGTCCACTCTGCAATGAACTCTGCCAAGACTTTGCTCTGGATCGTCGAAGTACTTTCAAACTTCAAAACAAAGCTCGACAGCTCCAAGGCCCATTCCACAATCCTCCCGGTTGCATCCGGGTTATGCAGTATCCGTTGCAACGGGAGGTAGGTGACGACGGTGAGCTCGTGCACTTGGAAGTAATGACGCAGCTTCCTCGAGGCCATAAGGAGGCCGAAGAGAAATTTCTGCACACCGGAGTACCTTGACCTAGCCCCCTGCAAGAGGGAGCTGACAAAGTAAACCGGGTAATGCATCATTTTCTTCTTCTGCACCACATCATTTGGTTGCGCGGGCCCTGTCCCGCCGGTGTTAGACCTTGCTAGGGGCCTCGCCTTGCCGGTACCAGGCCCTGCCGGGGGGAGCTCTGGCTCGCCATCCATCTGTCCTGCCATTGCCACTGCCCCTTCGTCGATCTCCCTCTGCGCCACTAGCACGACACTGACCACTTGATTTGTTGCCGCTAGATACAGCAGCACCGACTCTTGTGGTTTAGGCGCAACCAGTATCAGTGTGGAGGAGAGGTATTTCTTCAAATCCCGCAGCGCTGCTTCGGCCTCTGGGGTCCATTGCATTGGACCTGCCTTTTTCAAGTTTTTGAAAAAGGGAAGGGCATGCTCAGCAGACTTGGAGATGAATCTGCTCATGGCGGCAACGCAGCCAGTGAGCCGACGCATATCCTTGATCCGCCTAGGCGCCTCAATCTGCTCAATGGCCTTGATCTTGTCTGGATTCGCCTCAATCGCATGCTGTGACATAAAGAACCCGAGAAGTTTGCCGGACGGAACGCCAAACACACACTTCTTAGGGTTCAGCTTGAAATTGATCTTGCGCAAATTTGCAAACGTCTCTTCCAAATCTTGTACAAGTGTTGCCTTGTCCTTGGTTTTGACCACTATGTCATCCATATAAGCTTCCATATTTCTATGTAGCTGGGGCTCAAAACCAATTTGGACTGCTCTTGCAAATGTTGAGCCAGCACTCTTCAACCGAAAGGCATCCGTAAAAAGCAATACGTACCACACGGGGTGATGAATGCTATCTTCTCTTCATCTTCTCTCATCATGAAAATTTAGTGGTATCCTTATTGATATCTGTGTAATCAATACACAGCCTCCACTTCCCATTTGCCTTGTGCACCACCACTGGAT
Organism: Triticum aestivum; assembly: GCF_018294505.1. Taxonomy (NCBI): domain Eukaryota; kingdom Viridiplantae; phylum Streptophyta; class Magnoliopsida; order Poales; family Poaceae; genus Triticum; species Triticum aestivum. The sequence goes on from NC_057807.1 coordinate 107,426,214, forward strand.
TGGCCAACCACGTCGGATGGAGTACTCCTCTCACCAAGCCTGCCGCTTTGAGCTTCCTGCTCTCTTCTGTGATGAACTACTACCTTTCCAAAGCCTGCTTCATGACCTTCTGCTTGACGGGTCGCGCTTGAGGATGGATAGCAAGAAGGTGCTCAATCACCTCCCTGGGAACACCGTGGATGTCGGATGCTTGCCATGAAAACACATCGACATTCGCCCGTAGGAAAGTGACGAGCGCGCCTTCCTATTTGCTATCGAGGGTGGAGCTTATGGTGAAAGCCCCTCCTGTGCCATCCTCCTTAACGGACACCTTCTTGGTCTCTGGTGGTGCAGCTCTGGATTTCTTGCTCTTGCCGGTGGAGCTCTCTGGCACGTCCTCGACGGGAGCACAACACTCCGAAGAGGTGCACTTGCCGGAGTGGGTGCGAGAGGTCTTGTCGGTCCTCTTCCCTCCCCGGGCTTCGGCGGTAGGAGCAAATGCCTTGGCGGCAGTTGACGCAACTGTATCCCGGTAGTGTTGGTCGGCCCAGATCAGCACGTCCTTGTCGGAGGGGACGGTGATGATGTTCATCGACCCAGGCATTTTCACGTGTTGTAGGCGTAATGTGCCGCCGCCATGAACTTGGGTAGTGCCGGGCGCCGGGGATCCCGTTGTAGGCAAGGGGATCTCGGCTACATCAAAGACAATCCTCTCCGTCCTGTAGTTCAACTCGCCTCCAAACGTCGTAGGCAACATGACCTTACCTTTCGGTTGACTCCTTCTTGGGTTGACCCCTTGACACGTGCTCGTCTCTTCGAGGTCTCCATCAGGAATCTGCAGCCTTTTGATCACAATAGGCAAGATCAAGTTCAGACCGGCCTCGCCGTCAACTAGCATCTTCATCACCTTGAGGTTGCGTATCATTGGTGAAACCAACAATGGTAGACACCCGACCGCAGTTGTGTGATCAGTGTGGTCCTCGGTGTCAAAAATGATAGGCGTGCTGGACCACTTCACTGGCTTCTGAGCGTCGAATGATGGCTCCGCCGCTGCGATCTCACGCGCCCACTGCTTGATCTGGCGGTGAGAGGTGTGCAGGGAGGCACCGCCGTCAGCGCACATGGCCTCCGTTGCTTTCTGAAACTCACGCGCGCCAGACTTGTCGTCCTCGTCATGATCATCGTCTTCCTGCTTCTTGTCGCGGCCCCGGGCGGGCGTATCTTGCTGGCTATCCTTGCCGCAGCGGCCGCCTTGGCCGCCACGCTTCTTGCCGGATCCTTCGGCACCGTCCTGACCCTTCTCCTTGTCCCGCCTCTCATACTCAGCTTTTTGCTTCTCAGCAAGCAGCTCAACTTGTCGGCAATTCTAGAGGTCGTGGCCCTTGGTGCGGTGGATCTTGCAGTACTGCTTGTCAGAGCTTCCTCGCTTGTTGGCAGCTGCCAAGGCCCGGCAAGCGGCGCACCCGGCAATTTCCATGCCAGGGTCGTTTGCCTTGGCCTTCTTGGCAGTGCCGGTGTCGTTGGATCCCTCGACGGCAAGCACGGCCTTGCCCTTGCGCTTTCTGTTGTGGTGCTGACCCTTCTTCGTCGGGGCGGCGGTGTCTTCGTCTGTGGAGTCAGTTTCCGCACCAGCGTCCTCGCCGGGGTACTTCCTCCCCTCTTCAGGTCGAACGCACCTATTGGCCAGAACATAAAGTTCGGCCACATCTTTGACCTTGTTCATCGCCAGCTCTTCACGCATCTTGCGGTTGCGCTCATTCTGTTGGAATGCGCTGATCATGGCGGCGGGGTGAACGTCTGGGATGTTGTACTGCACCTAGCTGAACCTCTGTATGTACTTGCACAGGTTTTCACCTTCCTACTGGGGGATGATATGCAAATCGCTTGCCTGGCCAACAGCTTGATGGCCCCCAGTGAAGGCACCAACGAACTCATGACACAAATCTGACCAAGAAGAAATGGAATCCGCCGGCAAGTGCATCAACCATTACATGACATTGGGCTTAAGTGCCAAAGTAATTGGCAAGAACCTTGTCGTCGCGGGCTCTAGCAGCTTGCATCCCGATGGTGTAGATGCTGAGGAAGTCCGACGGGTGAGTCTTGTCATTGTACTTCTCACCAACGTTGGGCTTGAACATGCGGTGGGAGGCCCACTAGAACTGCCGCAGCTCACGGGTAAAGGCTGGGTAACCCACCTCGTAGGGTAGGCCACCATAGCCTCCCGGTGTCGGGTGGTACATAGTGGGGCATGCTCGCCTATCTGACTGGTGGCATTCTTTATGCCGGCGTTCGATGGTGGTTCGAGCGTCTTCAAGGGCTCGCTCCCTAAGAACTTGGAGCTGATCACGGTGGGTCCTTGGGTCGGGCGAAACTATGGAAATATTATCACAAACGTCGTCACGACGGACAGACACCCCGGTAACTGGCATGGGGGATGAGAGTGCATCGTGGCTGCATCACCTCCGGCCCTTCCACCACTGGCATGCGGTGGCTCGACAGAGCGTCGGCCTAAGGGCCCAGCTGGTCGTGGCTCATCTTCGTTGGCGACGCCGATGAGGCTCTGGATGGTGGCTCTCCACTTGTCGAGCTTTTTCGTAGGAGGAGGAAAGTCGAGGAGCAGCTGTGCGCGTGGCAAAGCTTCTTCTGGCTTGGGCGGCGGCCAAAGCTGCGTGGACCGTGACGCGCTACGACTTCTAACCATGTTAGAAGGATCTCTATCACGGCCTTCCGGCGGTACGCCATTTTTACCAGCACTTCGGCGTGCATGCTGGCCTCCTTCGTCCCGCGAATGATGCGCATGGCTCTTCCCACGCCGGCGCCCGGGGTCACCAGCGTGGTGACGCTGCTCATCGGGCACAACTTGGGAAGAGCGCGTCATGGGCACCGGCGTAGGTGTCTTGGAGGTCACCACGCCACCGGTAGGTGGCACGGCGCCACCCTTGGAGGGCCGCGTGCCGCCTGCAGGGGGCCCAACTCTATCTTTGGATTTGGCGGCCTGTGGCCCGTCGTCTCGTGCACGAATGACGCCGCTCGCCAGGCTTTGACTGCCAGAGCGATGTGGGTGTTCGCGGGCCGCGCCTCGGCTTCCGTCCGTGATCGCCCCGCTACTTTCCCGCACTGGTACGGGCCATCCTGCTCCGGATGAACCAATCGCCGTCGTCGTCTTCTTCTTGGGAGCCATGGCGATCAAGAACTGCTAAACTAACTGCTAAACCGGATTTTCACAGCTGCGCCCCCTACCTGGCGCGCCAAAGATGTCGGTGGAGAACGAAACCTATGGGATCACTGGAATCCCTCCTATGGTCGGCGGGCATGAGGTTGTGGAAAGAGCGGGTCTAGGAATCAGCACAAAGATCATTTACCCAGGTTCGGGCCGCGAGGATGCGTAATACCCTAGTCCTGCTTTGGTGTATATTTGAGTGTTCTTGAGTTCTTGAACTAGCTACAGCACATGACTTGTTCAAAAGATCTGAATCCTTCCTCAGCATGCCTCATGCCTCCTTTTATAGAAAAAAGGGGTCTCCATAGTCGGAGAAACGTCTATCCTCTGGCACCGTCGGACAAACACATTTAATGCGCTGCCGACGTGCCCTTCTTGCTTTATCGGGGACGACAAGGAAGCTCGTCCAAGCTGTCACCGCCTCACCTGGCTCTGACGCGCGTCCGAGCTAATGAGGCGTCGTAGTGCCATGTTGGCTAGCCGCTGGGCTAGTGTGGTGGCAGAGTCTTCTTGAAGATCTGCATGCCACCACGCAGGTGCTTGCTGAGTTGGTCTAGAGGCCGCACGTCGCCACGCAGGTGCTCGCCTAGCTGGCTGAGCTGGCAGCTGCATGGGCACGGTGGTGGAGTCTTGGCAGATGTGGGCCTGGCCGTGGCCCCGCTGACATCCTCGGCAAGGGTCTTGCAGGGGATCTCGTGCATTTCCTCGGTAAGGATCTTGTCGAGGATCGTCTTCTTCTGGTCCTCATCTGATCTTGCGTGTTTATGATCTTCACGAAGATCTGCATGCCACCATGGAGGTGCCTTCCGAGCCTTGGTTCCAATGTGGTTGATGGCGTTGGAACCCTTGGGCTCAAGGGTGGCGTGCTCTGCTGGCGTTGGGCAAGTTGCCCCGGCAAGGCTCTTGCCGGGGCTGCGTAGGCCGCCCCGGCAAGGGCCTTACTGGGGGAAGCCCATCTTGTCTCTTTACCTTTTGCGCCCTTGGTTTGAGTGCCGCTTCAGTAGTCTTGTACTTTTGCTTCCTTCCTCTGCCCTGCTAAGCATGGCCACAGGTGCGGCTCTGACTGCCCGTGCACAAGTAAAGGGGTACAAAGAGGGCCCATACCACTACAATAAAAATACACTTCCGTGATGATACGTGTTTGTCACAGTAGGTCGCGTTTTTTGTCATGCATGTACATTCATGACGATTTTATAACGGAATCAAGATAGTCATACCTGTGCTTTCATAGAAGTGTTCCATGACATTACCAAAATTATCATCACGGAAGTGTCCACTTCCATGATGATAAATCGCGCGTCACAGAAGTGCTTTCGTCAAGGGTGACCGACACGTGACATCCACCATAACGGAACACCATTAAGCTATTGGGTCCGGTTTTGGATCCGATAACCCGTTAACAGCCCCGACCAATGGGGATTTTCCATGTGTAAAATCATCATTGGCCGGAGGAAACACGTGTCGGCTCACCATTGGGACAGATGTCATCCACTCATTGGACACAAGGCGCCTATGATACGTCAACACGTGTCACGGCCCATTCCTGTGAAAAGGTCGGCCTGTTTGACCTGGTCAAAAGGTGGTGGGCCGGCCCAATGAAAGGCTGTTAATGACATGTTCACATATAGCCCATTTACAGCCCGCTAACTCATGGCCCGTTACAGCCTAATGTTATTAGGCCCAGTAGCATCATCTGGGCCATCCAATATGATTCCAGCCCGTTGTAACTTCCGGCCCATGTATGGCCCATGACGTATTTCGGCCCATACGAGTCCCTTTGTAACTCTTGGCCCATTAATGGCCCGTGGTGAAACCGGCCCATAATGAACAGTGTATCACTTTATACCCATTAGTGGCCCATTATTCCTTTGGGTCGTTTCCAGCCCGTGTTACCTTTCGGCCTTCTCAGGGCCCATTTATTCTTGGGCTCATTTCCAGCATTCGGTTACTTACGGCCCGTTACTGGCCTTTTCTGCTTGTGGGCCAAATTCAGCCCGTGGATACAGTCGGCCCGTTTGTAGCCCGTTAATCTGTTGGGCCATTTTCATAGCATCATCAAATATGGCCTATTAACGGCCCGTTATGGTCAACCCATAAAACGTACGATTTCCACTCTAGCCCGTTTATGGTCTATTAAAGGCCCGTACAAGGCCCATAGATGAGTCGACCCGTACAAGGCCCATGGATCCAACGGGACGTACAAGGCCCATGGATCCGATGGCCCATTGAAGGCCCATGGATCCGACGCCCATTGAAGGCCCATGGATCCAACAGCCCATAGAAGGCCATGGATTGTCCGTCTCGTAGATGGCCCATGGATCGTCCGTCCCATAGACGGCCCATGGATCGTACGGCCCATGGAGGGCCATGGTCATTACAACGTTTGGGCGAGTTGGCCCCTGTTTGAACGATATAGCATATTCAAAGAATTATCCTACTCTATACTATCACCTCTAAAAAACATACACTATACAACAAAGAGACCAAGGCATAGAAATGTAGAATAATCCTACACTATACAATAAAGAAATTATAGCCGATTATACCCACTGGGTATTATGGTTCGACACCGGTGATAATAAAGCATACATAAACAACTAATTACATACACTGGGTAAATACAGCTCATACATCATGGACACGCATCAACTTAACTCCATTTGAACTATAATCTCTTCAGAAAATAGGATTGACCGCATTCACATAGCACAAATTCCAGTCTGCAAAATCTCCAATTCCTTCGTGGTTACCTCAGTGTCTTGTTTCATTTTTTGACTCCTGCATCTAATACTTGCATGTCCAGTCTCAACCTGTTGATTGTACATTGAGAATCATGTACACGTTGTCTTGCCACCTCTAGTTGATGCTCGAGAACATCAACACATTCCAATTCCAATCCATAATCATTCGGTAATGGCCATGCCGCACTGCTCGCAGATCTTTGTGTTGATGTCACTTCATCCTGAATTGTTTCTGTAAGTACATATGACTAGGGCAAAAATATAGTTACAACAGTGAAGCGAGCAAGACACGATTTTGCAGTACATGGCAAAATAGGACTAACAATAATGTTACACGTCATGAAGCATAAGCAGGTGATATTTTAGAAATTATAAAAAAGATAGTTTGTGCAGCCTGCATATAGAAATCTCTCTTAGCTCACCAGAGGAGCATGATGTTGGGGCCCAATCCAAAACACAGACAAGTTACAAATTTAGACAGCATGTTGCGTATAAGTAAGCAAGCAGTTGGCCATTCTGTAGCTCAAATTAAGTCTTCGGGAGCATAATGAAAAGCAGAGGGTTTCATACAAACATACTACAGCAAGCAAAACTATGCAATCATTAGCCTAGTATAAACTAGATTGTGAGCCTCATGCAATAATAGTTGGTTAACAGACTTCAAAGCTTCAGGCACACTTCGGCAGAGTAATTAAATGGTAAGGCCTTTAATTATGTCAACTAATAGTTATACAAGTACCCAACATCAGGCATCATTCTTTGGGCATCTCATTAACTGAGGACAAATAAAGCAATTGAAAAGAGCAAATTAACTATGCCTGAAACAAACAAGGAATTGAACTGTTGAGTTGGATACAGTGACTTACCTTAACAGGTTGAAGAGGCTCAGCGCAACCCCTACTTATCTTGCAAGGCTCCTTCCTAACATCTTGTACTTGGAAATCCTGAATCTTATCTTCATTGCACTCCCTCTGCAAGGTGACACAAACTAGTTACTCGTCTCCTTGGAAGATAAATATGCATCCTTTCCAGTATGTGAACACAAAAGGATGAGAATATAACAAAACAACACCACATAATGAAACATGCCGCATCTCTTGCACTTGCACACAATGAAATGAGCATTTACTATGTCTGCACTATGTAAAAACTAGGCATGCCTTCGAACTGGATCTCCAGGTAATCTTGGAGAGCCTACTTTAGTGTACAGCCAAACCTTTATGTCACCTATGAGTTAGACAAGGCCCCACTATAGCAGCCCTTAGTGTTTAAATCGTTGACAAGCTGTGTTAGAGTGTTAGGTCAAGAACAACAAGTAATCAAAGCAAACAGTCCTAGTATGGCTGGCTGATGCAAACAAGCAATTGAACAGATGTGTGCGCAAATCTTACATATCAAGAAAAGAAGCAAAGAAGGAGGCTTGAAGACCATCACTTGACTGACCAGATTTAAGGGGCATTTAAACATCATGTGCAACGTATGAACTAACATAAACATTGCATATTCCAGATTCTACAATGGAATGCACATGTATTAGGTCATGCCATGTATGATGATGCCTAAATGTACACTATAGCAGGCAGGAGTGATTCATCATTGCACGCACAATTGAATTGCAGGTTAAGGGCCAGTTCAAATCCTCCTTTTCAGGGCTTATTGTCAAAATAAGCCATAAAAGATGAAAAGAAGTCATTTTTGAGTTATGGGCTTGAGCTTAACTAATTTCGCTTTGGAGGGGGGTGTTTCGGGTAGAACCTCACTAAAAATTGAAGGGAAGGGGAATAGTGAAATGACTCTATTGTCTGCCTATACTACACTCAAAATGCAACTGCTGATGCCCGTGTCACACCTGACCCTCAAGTAAAAACAAACATGCAAGCGTTCATTGCCCTGCCAGCTTGCATCTCCTCTCCCCTTTCCCTCTACCTCGATCCCCTGCCTGCAGCACTAGGGTTCCTCCAGCGAGCCATCACCACTGGTCCCATCTGGCCTGGTCCTTGACGATGCTCTGTCCAGCTAGGCTACATGGCCGACGGGTAGGGGCAAATCTCCCTGGATGCTCCTCCCTCTAGCGCCGCCCCTCATTCTCATGGTCTCCAGCAGCTGCTCCACTGTGGTTCATCCAACGCACTACTCCGGCAAGAGCTGCACAACTACGACTGATGCCACACTGCGGCAGAAGGCACCTTATTCCCCCTCCCCTCCTCCTAGGCCATGGCCTTGAGGTGTTGTTAAAGGATGAGCTCATCCAACAAGGTGAGTATCTCCTCTGGTTTTTTGCCAAATTTTCATTCTGATCCACTATACGATGAATTGCTATGAGCTGCTTCTGCTGCTGCTATATGATGCATTGCTATGAGCTTCTCCTGCTTCTGCTATATAATGAATTGCTATGAGCTGCTACTGCTATATGATGAATTGCTATGAGCTGCTGTTGCTGCTATATGATGTGTTGCTATAAGCTGCTCCTGCTGATGCTATATGATGAATTGCTATGAGCTGCTCCTGCTGCTGCTATATGATGAATTACTATGAGCTGCTCCTGCTGTTGCTATATGATGAATTGCTATGAGCTGCTCCTGCTGCTGCTATATGATGAATTGCTATGAGCTGCTGCTGGTATATGATGAATTGCACACTGCTGCTGTTGTATGATGAGTTGCTATGAGCGGCTGCTACTGCTATATGATGCTTTTAGGTGGTGCTGCTATATGATAATAACCAGTCACTTGGACCATCGAATTTCAATAAATAATTGTTCTTCATTTAAATGTGGGTCATGCGTCCTTCGATTAAATTAGGCAATGGGATCTCTATGGAAAACATTGACCAAAGTAGTTTGTGCCAAGTAGATGGTATCTTTGTATTGCATTTTGAGCAAAGAGTGATGGCCTGTTTGCCTATCATATTAATTACTGCCTAGGTTCAATTTGTGATGTTTGCAAGTCAAATTAATTTTCATATGGGCAGCAAAATGAAAAAATATAATGCAATCTAGATTTTCACTGATCATACCAAAGATAAGCTGAAAACGCAATGAAAAGAACTAGTTGGCTTATTACATGGAGCTTATATTCATAGGAGCTTATTTTCTTAGGATAACTCATAATAATTATCCCTAAGAAACTTGGCCAATAGAACTGACATACAAATAACATGTCACGATGATTGCAATGGAGGAGTGATGTAACATAGCACACTATATAGGCTCACCACTGCCTCTCCTTTTTTGTGATGTTCCATGAAATTGCCACATACATCTTGTACTTTTTCATTGTGTACCCTCTCTGCAAGTTGACACGGCTAATTTCAGACATCTCTACATGATACTACATTGCATATCCCTTGCGCATATTTAAACCACTAATTAACGATTATGTGCGTAGCATAAACTAGCCATGACTCTGTGTGTTGGACTAGCAGGCACTCTAAGGGAGCCTAATGTAGTGCACTGTTATTCCTACATGCCCCTACGATTTTGTGTAATGTACTGCCTCTGTTCCTAAATATATGTCTTTGTAGAGATTCCAGTATGGACCACATATAGATGTATATAGATGCATTTTCGAGTGTAGATTCACTCATTTTGCACTGTATGTAGCCTATAGTGGAATCTATAGAAAGACTTATATTTAGGAACGCAGCTACGAGGTAGTATCATGTATGACATCTACATATCTAATTTAGCATCCAGTAGTAGAAATCATTGTCTGCACAAAGGGATTACTGGTCAAAAATCCTAGCAAAGCACGCTGGCAGGCGCAAAACAATACAAGAGAGAGAGAGAGACGCACTTACAAGATCATAGCAATGCCTCAGTCCAGGATCTTGGTTGGCCAAGCTGTTAGATCCAGAAGAAACATCGTCCTTGTAGTTTTTGCCAGGTGCATAACAGGTAACAGCGACCTGTTAGTATATTTGAAGTACATCGGGCAGATGATGTTGGACGGGTTTAAAGGTGACAAGTACCTAGGCCGTGGCGGGTGCTTGGCATCTCTCCAGGCGGTGGGAATTGGGTTAGAAACGTCAAGGGTGATGACGCTGCGCTGGCTGTTGGGGTCCGGTAAGGAGATCTAGAACCGTCGAGTAGGGTGTTTGTGGAGCGGCTCTGGTAGGGTGGACAACGGTGTGGGCGAAGCGGATCTGTGGTCGTGGACATGGGCATAGGTGAAGCTGCTCCGGTGGTTGGGTTAAGGGTGGTGTCGACGATGTGGATCTGCGGCCATGGACGAGGCGTCAGAAGCTGCTCCGGTGGTTGGGTTAAGGATGGTATCAATGATGCGGATCTGCAGCCGTGGACGGGGCGTTAGAAGCTGCTCCGGTAGGTTGGATGAGGGTGCGAGGAAGCGGATCTGAGGCCATGGACTTGTGAGTTGGCAAAGCGGCCCCGGTAGGGTTGAGAATGGTATAGGCGAAGCTACCCCAGTAGGGTTGATGATGGTGTCGGCGAAGCGGCTCCGGTAGGGTTGAGGAAGGTGTCGGCGAAGAGGATCAGAAGCCGTCGACGGTGGCATTGATGGGGCAGCTCCGGTGGGTGTGGACGAAGCGTCTCCGGTGGGGAGTACGAATGAGCCGCTGCAGATGCGCGACGGTGGACGAGAGTACCGGAGAATCAGATCCGACACCGTGGACAAGGCCGACACTGAATGGGCTGTGGTACAGTGGTGGATGAGCAGTCTACTTGTTTCTAGGAGAGGTGGGAGGGTAGATGCGGCCGCACAAGCAGATCCGGCGAGGTGGACGCTGCTGGCAGTGAATGGGCTATGGTACGCCGGTGGATGAGCAGTCTAGGGTTTCGAGAGGGGAGGGAGAAAGGCCGATGAAGTACGGATGGCGTGATGTAAGATGCTCTGGTGTTGTGGAGTTAGTCGTTTTTGTGAGAGGGGGAGAGGAAATGGGGGTGCCGTGTAGTCGGGGGAACCGGAATGTCAGGACCCCGACTCAACGCCAAATCGATCTAGCATGTAACACCTCATATCACTTTGCGGCCTCACGCACGGTATTCCCACGCGTGTCGCCTTACCTTTGCCCGGGACCGTTTGCGCCTTTAGGCACACGTATATGATAGTGTCGCTAGCATCCATATGATAAGGAGCCCGGGCTGACATGGCTAGTCGTAAACCCAAAGTGGCACAGACTTACAGGGACAGGCATCCATGACCCAGCATCGAACGTGTCGGTCATCAGCGAGTGAATCCAGGCTGTAGCACTGGGCTAGCAGGACTCCGGTGAACCGGGCTGTAGCGGGCTAACAGGGCTCCGATATTCATCGCGTGACATTTCCCCGAAGGGACAGACACAGGAACGAAGAAGGACACATGCCGGCCAGCCTAAGTGTTCCGGAGCAGTAGCAAGCTACCAAGGCTCAGTGGAGACACTAGGAGACATTTCCCGGTAAGAGAGGCTACTAAAGATAAACAACTAGATAGTCAGATCCCACACATACCAAGCATTTCAATAACATACACACAATATGCTCGATATGTGCAAATACAACATGGCATCACAGAATGACTCTATGACGCAAATATTTATTCAATAGGCTCCGAGGAGCGAGATATTACAAACAGGGGTCTCACGACCCAACATTCAGAGCATACAAATCAAACACATGCGGAAGCTTAACATGTCTGAGTACAGACATCTATAAATGAAAAAGGCTGAGAAGCCTGACTATCTACCAGATCCAGCCGAGGGCACAAGATCGTAGCTGAGGTATCAAGCTAAACGTCGAAGTCCACGCGGAACTACTAGCGAGACCGAAGTCTCTCTGCAAAAACATAAAATAGGCAAACGTGACTACAAATGTACCCAGCAAGACTTACATCAGAACTAACTACATATGCATCATTATCAACAAAGGGGGTGGTGGGGGTTTAACTGCAGCAAGCCAGCTTTGACTCGGTGGCTATCCTGAACTATGACTGCAAGTAACTCTTTTGAGGTGGCGCACACGAGTCCACATATTCACCATATCAATACACCACTATGGATCCGCTCCCGTCTCCCTACGAGAACGCCATCCATAGCACTCACGCTTATCTTGCGTATTTTAGAGTATCCACTTTCACTTGTCTATGAACTGATATAAGCAACCCAGAAGTCCTTTACCGCGGACACGACTATTCGAATAGATATGTTAACCCTGTAGGGGTGTACTTCTTCATACATGTTTCCACCACTTAGCGTCTGCACACGACATGTGCTCGGCAGACTTCGAGCGAAAGCCGACGTGGGTGTAGACCACGACCTACCTAAACACTCAAGTCTCTAGTCCAGGTTTATCGCCTATTCGGGTTCCATCCATGAGGAGATCCGGCCGGAGTTTCGCTCACAGCCCCAAACGATGTGTACAGGGTTCCCGAGACACCAAACGGGCGCTCGGTACACCGTGCCACGTACCTACCGCATCACAGCCCACCCCTACGGTCAGCGCTGTCCACGGCCTCCAGTAAGCTACAAACACCAGAAACTACTTGCAACTCATGGACAGAGGACTAGGGTGAATAAGAAGTCGAGCGGGGTCATATTTCAGGGCCCAATGTATGGTAGTAGCTGAATCATGGATCACAAACACAGAGCTCAGTTCCTGAGGACGGCTTCAATGAGACAACCCACCATGTACTCCTACATGGCCTCTCACCGTTACCTTTTACCAAATCGTGTTCACACACTTAGCTCACACACAGTAGGACATGTTCACACACCTCTGATTCATTCCCGATGAATCAGACCTGACTCAACTCTAAGCAGTAGCAGGCATGACAAACAAACATGAATGAGTAGGCACAACAGGGCTCAAACAACTCCTACTCATACTAGTGGGTTTCATCTATTTACTGTGGCAATGACAGGTCATGCAGAGAATAAAGGGGTTCAGCTACCGCATCAAGTAACAAATGACTCGTTGTTGTCCTAATGCAGTAAAAGAGAGCAGGGCGAGAGAGTAGGATTGTATCGGAATGAACAAGGGGGTTTTGCTTGCCTGGCACTTCTGAAGATAATATAGCTCTTCATCGGTGTCATCGATCACAGCGTCGGAGCAGCGTCTACCGAGAGGGGACAATTACCGGCAAACACAGAAGAAACACGATCAATGCAATGCACAATATGATGCACGCTATGACATGGCAGTATGAATGTGTTTTGGGCTAATGCACCTAGCTATGATTTAAATGAAGTTGGTTTGAATACATGATTCAAATTCCAACTCCATATATGATTATTTAAATGCCCTTTATTTGTTTTGTCCAAAACAGAGGACAAACATTGTTCAAACATGCATGAAAATGGTACAGATGGATTCCTTGAATTTTTCTGATAATTTTTCATATATAAATTATTTAATTTGGAGTTACGGTTGCATTTCTATGATTTTTAGAAGTTTTAGCTATTTTCTGAAATTATTAAATCATTTAAGATTTATTTAAATCCAGGAAAGGGGTTTATTGCGTCAGCATGACCTCATAGTGACGTCAGCAGGTCAACGGGCGGCCCAGGTCAAACCTGACGTGCGGGGTCCACACGTCGGTGACACAGGAACTAATCCCGGTCAAACCCAGCGCTGACTGGGGTTTGACCAGGTGTAGGGCCCAAAGTCAGTGTCATTTGGGGGCTTAGCTGGCAGGGTTAGCACCTAATAGCGTCCACGTCGACAGTCGCTGGAGTTTCGCCGACGACGACCTAAACTGCGGCGGCAACTCGCCGGACTTGAGCTGCGGGCGACGGATGAATGCGCGAAGGCCACCAGGGGGTAGCCCACGCTCGACCGTGTCTAGCAGAGCCATCGGAAGGCCTCGGAGTTGCCGGAGATGACGACGGCGAGCATAGAGGCGGCAGCCGGAGCTCGGGCGCCGATCGATTCGATGCTGTGGTGCACTACGGGAGAAACTGGTGGGTGCTGCGGGCTCCTGAGGTTGCGGTGAGCACGACGGTGGGCTCGGGAGCGAGCTGCGGTGGCTGTGGCCACGGCCACGCCATGGCCGGCGGCGAGGAGCAATCGGCTCCGGTGAAAAGGGCGGCTAAAGTGCGGGAACGAGCGCGAGGAGGAGGGGGAATGGAAGAGGAGCTCACGGCGGATCCGGTAGAGGCAACGGCGAGGCCGGGGAGGGGCTGGAGCTCGCGAATCCTCGAAAGTTCGCCGGTGGCCGAAGGTTGGGGACGAGCTTGAGGGCGACGCTGCAGGGCTTCCGGAGGGCCGTGGATCGGTGGGGAGGAAGAGGGGGTCGATGCGGAGCTTTGGGAGGCGTCGGGGAGGCGAGGGGAGCACGATAGGCGTGGCTACGGCGAGCGGCGGCGGCGGCGACTCTCGGGTGAGCTCGGGGAAGAGAGTCAGGGGAGGGAGAGAGGGTGCAGCGAGTGAGGGAGAGGTGAGAGGGGGTCGGGGAGGCGCGTGGCGTCACCGGGGCGTCGAGGAGGAGCCAGGCAGGCTGGGAGGGAGGAGGTGGAGGCTTGGGCGCGCTGGCGTCGACACGCCTCTGCCTACTGGCAGAGGTGGAAGAAGACCAAGGCGCCCCTGGTGGGCTGGGCTGATTCTGCTGGGCCACCAGGTGAGTGGGCCTCAGGTAAGCGTCAGTTAAGTCCTTCTCTCTCTCTCTTTTATTTGCTTTAGTTTTCTATTTTTATTACTCTGTTTTGAATTAGTAAAACACTAACTCATTTTAATAAATTCTGTAGTTTATTATGTGGCTTGCTAAAATATATACAAAGCCACTCACAAACTTCCAGAATTATTGGAGTCATATTTAATATATATTAAATATAAATCCAAAGCAAATAGTTATTGGATTAATTCAAATGGCCAAAATAAATATTTCTGTGACTCCAAAAATATTGGTTTGAATTTTACCTCTTACCAATATTTCTATAGAATAACAGGAACATTTTCTTGGATTCATTTGAGAAGGTTTAAATGTTGGTTATTTTTAGAGGTTTTCTGAGGCTTTTGAGAATTCCTCAATTCAAGTTTCATTTGAATTTAAACATGATGCTCACATGGAAACTAGCATAGGTTAGCCCAGAATTAGGGATGTGACAACTCACCCCCACTAAACAAGAATCTCGCCCCGAGATTCAAGACGTGAGGTAAGAGGAAAAGGGGAGTCACAAAACTATCACAATCTTCATGATCCAATTTCCCTTCTCGGAGATGGTGATCCATTCCATCATCTTGGTCTTGACGTCTTTTCTTTCGAGATCTTCACTCGACACGACAACAGAAAGAAGGGGAAAACCCTACAGAATTTACTCGTCTTTGAAGATCGAGCAACTCAAGATCAGTTCATGGAGAGACGTAAGAACAACTCTTGAGTTGAGACACCAAACACACATTAGGAATGATGGTAAAGGAATGGATGACGAAGGTTCAAATTGGTAGGCAACCATTCCACGCTTAGGTAGAATGGTGGATGGTGTCAAGGTGGCGAAGAAATAACTGCCAGGATTCCGTAACGGGCACCTTGGGAAAAGTGACACAAAGAACTATTCCCTTAAGTGGCAAAAAGAATTACTTTTGATTCAGAGATCATTGAAACTCTTCATACCAGCCTAAGGCAATTCTCGAGCGATCATTTGGAGGGGGTCGGTAGAATGGCATACTCGGACTTGGATGATGTGGATTACCTTGTTGAAGACAACGTAATGGATGATTTTGCTTACCACCGGAAATGGAAGAGACCCATGGTAGAATGGCACAATGGCGGTGCAAGCTGGGAACAGAATGCAAATGCTGGGAATGATTCGTGTAACTGGCGAAGAACCCAACAATAGAGAGTGAATTCACTGTTTGAAAATGTCATAGCATTGCCGAGGAAACTGAGAGGAATCCCAGTTAGTGCCGATGATAACACGTAGCGCTTGTGCGTGCTCTCAAGAACTTGAGCATTTCCATATACATCAGGGTTTTACCAACACCCGTGTCAAGGATCCTGGCAACACAACGTACTACCACGATGAATACTGACGGACGATGCAGATGCAAAAGAAGATAACACCTTCTCAGATTTCACCCTTGGCGGGGCCAAGGAAATAAAATCTGGATGATCGACCGAGAGACATTTAGCACTCCGCTTCTAATGTTCTCCTTGATGTGCTAGTGTAACCCATTCATAGATATGGTTTGATAACTAGAACATCAAGTAAAAAGGTCAGACATCGGAACACAGAAATCCATAGGACAACTAGGGAGTAAATCCTACGAAATTCCTATGGGGAGGTGGCCAACTTCCTCAATCAAGATATTATAATAACAGGTCTTCCGGCGGGGTGTGTTGGCCACGACATCCACTTTACCTGTTATCGCGAGACCAATATTATAGTTCTTGGAAAATGTTCCAACCATCACATCTGCCTGAGATTCAGATCTGGTTGGTGTCAGAATATCCCAGACTCATCAAGTCTAGAAAGAAAAATGAAAGTTTACAACACAAATCGATGAGACGGCGTTGTGAGATTCTCGGGGAATGAACTACGATAGCAAACTCCAAAATATGAGCTGGTTCTGCTACACACGTGTGAACACGATGTCCTAGACAAGCATGACCACGTGGTAGTCTTACAATAAAACACTACCGAGTTCAGGTGGGGAACCATCATCGAGGATATCGAAGTCCTTACATAAGTCCGGATTAGCTCTTATGAAGGAACTCCTTCTCCTTGGACAACTCAATCAGTGGCTTGGTGTGCTAGGGATACATATAGATTGAAGGTTGCAAGTCTTCAAACCACAGAATTCTTCGCACGTATGCATGACTGATTTGGGATGATTCCAAAGGAAGCAACATTGACTTTCTCGAATCCACGGCGGCAACTTGCATCAGATGCACATGAATTAAAGGAAGTCACTACCTTCATCCAAACATATGCTTCATGAGCTAGCATGAACAAATGCTTTCAAAAGTTTCCAACACTAGCTTAATGTTCAACAAAATCATGGAGGAGATAAGGATGTTGTCAATGGGCTCAACAGCAATTCATCCGGGTTTCCTTTTAAAAGGAATCCCATAGTTAAGTGAACACGGTGATAGCATTGGTCAGACCCAAGAATATAACGGTGTATGCTCGAGGAAAAACCACGAGTAAGACAACATTACGAGCATCGTTGGTACTGATTTGATTTGACGATAGCCCACACTCAAATCGAAGGATTGATAAGACAATAGGTCCAGCAACTGATCACAGGGACCAATCGATGAAGATATCATCTTTCTTCAACACACACTACACAAGAATATCCCTTTGGAACGAACTAAGTTAGGCAAGCTTTTATCTTCCAATTCTCCAAGTTGTTGTCTAGCTTAACCAACTAGCTCAGGGATATCCAACACAGATTCTTAGAGAAACGGTGGTTCGCAAGAAACCAACTTGATCACGAGCTCAACATAACAGTCAGGAAACAACCCGGTAACACTTCCAAGAAGATATTTGGAAAGTCACGAACCACCGGTATGTTACTAAGCTCGAGAACAATCTTGCTTTTGAGGGCAAGACGACATGATCAAATGAGTGAGGACTTGAAATAATTCCTAACTCATTGGTCGAGGAGTGCACCAGAAATAGGGACTAGGTAGCACAATCAGTCTTAGGGTGACGATTCAATAATCAACACACTAAGAATGAGGTTATCGTCCATTTAACTACCAGGCAACAGAGTTGCTAGCAGTATTGATTTCACACTCCATGATTCATTTGTCGGCATTCCGGTTACAATAACACAGGAACCGAGGAATGAACAATGATGGCAAGAAGTATCACTGCGTCAAAATTCATGAGAGTTGGTGCAGTTCTCATGACAATCCTGACATAAAGGGGGTAATACTCCAAGGTAGAACAGAACCAAAAGCTGGATTGGCATTTGATCTGCGGAATACAACTACTTTGACCCAATCCTAGATATGGATGAGGTACTGGAGTTTGTTTTTCCAAGTCATTCAGGACAGAATGGCTTGACGGACCACAAGAGTAATAGGCACCGATGAGCGGATGCAAGCATACTCTTGATTATCAATTGATAGATGGAGGTCAGAAAACAATTAAGGAGGGACAACTCAAAGAGCATATAATTTTCTGAGTTGTGGATGCATAGATTAGTATGTCAAACCAAGTTCAACATGTTTCTTCCGGATAAGCCATGCAGAGAGGTAGGACTGGCAGAGTCACGATTTATGAATGGAGAACTCCTCAAGAGTACTCTAATTGTGATCTTTTGGTTCAAAAGAACTCCTGCCAAGAATGGTTCATGGTAATTGGAAGAAGGATGTACCACGAACCTCGAGGACTATCGCAAAGGTTACTAATATCCTAAAGGAACTAGCAACACTATCAACATGATGTAAGTAGGGTGAATCTCGGGTTTAAGAACCCAGGAATAGAATACCTACTACTAAGTAGCATCACGGAATGCTTTCGAGAATAAAGGCCAGAATCATCACACTGGGAACACAAAACCTGGCTAGACTACTAGATGATCCCCTAATACACCTAGGGTCATAATAATAACTCCAACATATATATCAAGGCAGCAGAGTACCTCAACTCACCGATTAGTGTGATTGAGCTGGCATAAAGGAACATCGAAACCAGAGGGAAAGGATTTTGCAAATGCATCAGACTATTTAGAAATCTGGGATGACTCGGACAGCATAACGGCTGTAAATGCTCAGAAAAGATTTGAGATATTCACAAAAATGGTGGCATAACCACTCAGAAGCACAATATCAAAGTTTCGAGATCAACAGTTAACATACAGAAGTCGTAGGAACTGAACTCAAGCTTAAATCCAATAATCTTATAAGTCTACGGATTAGTAACACGTGATCCTGATGGAAAGAAGAGATAGCCTAGTTCTTAATCCCCGTAGAAGAGAAGATGATGACTCAGATCAAAAGGCCATGAGGTATAAGGAGTAAAAAGAGCCTTACGTTCCATCCCACAATCAATTCCCTTATATAACTAAAGAATTTCTAGACTCAACTTCGACCAGTTTGACTTGGTAATCCTACAGGCAGTCAAGCTCTGATACCAACGCTGTTAGGACCCCGACTCAATGCCACATCGATCTAGCATGTAACACCTCATATCACTTTGCGGCCTCACGCACGGTATTCCCACGGGTGTCGCCTTACCTTTGCCCGGGACCGTTTGCGCCTTTAGGCACACGTATATGATAGTGTCGCTAGCATCCATATGATAAGGAGCCCGGGCTGACATGGCTAGTCGTAAACCCAAAGTGGCATAGACTTACAGGGACAGGCATCCATGACCCAGCATCGAACGTGTCGGTCATCAGCGAGTGAATCCAGGCTGTAGCACTGGGCTAGCAGGACTCCGGTGAACCGGGCTGTAGCGGGCTAACAGGGCTCCGATATTCATCGCGTGACATTTCCCCGAAGGGACAGACACAGGAACGAAGAAGGACACATGCCGGCCAGCCTAAGTGTTCTGGAGCAGTAGCAAGCTACCAAGGCTCAGTGGAGACACTAGGAGACATTTCCCGGTAAGAGAGGCTACTAAAGATAAACAACTAGATAGTCAGATCCCACACATACCAAGCATTTCAATAACATACACACAATATGCTCGATATGTGCAAATACAACATGGCATCACAGAATGACTCTATGACTCAAATATTTATTCAATAGGCTCCGAGGAGCGAGATATTACAAACAGGGGTCTCACGACCCAACATTCAGAGCATACAAATCAAACACATGCGGAAGCTTAACATGTCTGAGTACAGACATCTATAAATGAAAAAGGCTGAGAAGCCTGACTATCTACCAGATCCTGCCGAGGGCACAAGATCGTAGCTGAGGTATCAAGCTAAATGTCGAAGTCCACGCGGAACTACTAGCGAGACCGAAGTCTCTCTGCAAAAACATAAAATAGGCAAACGTGAGTACAAATGTACCCAGCAAGACTTACAGCAGAACTAACTACATATGCATCATTATCAACAAAGGGGGTGGTGGGGGTTTAACTGCAGCAAGCCAGCTTTGACTCGGTGGCTATCCTGAACTATGACTGCAAGTAACTCTTTTGAGGTGGCGCACACGAGTCCACATATTCACCATATCAATACACCACTATGGATCCGCTCCCGTCTCCCTACGAGAACGCCATCCATAGCACTCACGCTTATCTTGCGTATTTTAGAGTATCCACTTTCACTTGTCTATGAACTGATATAAGCAACCCAGAAGTCCTTTACCGCGGACACGGCTTTTCGAATAGATATGTTAACCCTGCAGGGGTGTACTTCTTCATACATGTTTCCACCACTTAGCGTCTGCACACGACATGTGCTCGGCAGACTTCGAGCGAAAGCCGACGTGGGTGTAGACCACGACCTACCTAAACACTCAAGTCTCTAGTCCAGGTTTATCGCCTATTCGGGTTCCATGCATGAGGAGATCCGGCTGGAGTTTCGCTCACAGCCCCAAATGATGTGTACAGGGTTCCCGAGACACCAAACAGGCGCTCGGTACACCGTGCCACGTACCTACCGCATCACAGCCCACCCCTAAGGTCAGCGCTGTCCACGGCCTCCAGTAAGCTACAAACACCAGAAACTACTTGCAACTCATGGACAGAGGACTAGGGTGAATAAGAAGTCGAGCGGGGTCATATTTCAGGGCCAATGTATGGTAGTAGCTGAATCATGGATCACAAACACAGAGCTCAGTTCCTGAGGACGGCTTCAATGAGACAACCCACCATGTACTCCTACATGGCCTCTCACCGTTACCTTTTACCAAATCGTGTTCACACACTTAGCTCACACACAGTAGGACATGTTCACACACCTCTGATTCATTCCCGATGAATCAGACCTGACTCAACTCTAAGCAGTAGCAGGCATGACAAACAAACATGAATGAGTAGGCACAACAGGGCTCAAACAACTCCTACTCATACTAGTGGGTTTCATCTATTTACTGTGGCAATGACAGGTCATGCAGAGAATAAAGGGGTTCAGCTACCACAGCAAGTAACAAATGACTCGTTGTTGTCCTAATGCAGTAAAAGAGAGCAGGGCGAGAGAGTAGGATTGTATCGGAATGAACAAGGGGGTTTTGCTTGCCTGGCACTTCTGAAGATAATATAGCTCTTCATCGGTGTCATCGATCACAGCGTCGGAGCAGCGTCTACCAAGAGGGGACAATTACCGGCAAACACAGAAGAAACACGATCAATGCAATGCACAATATGATGCATGCTATGACATGGGAGTATGAATGTGTTTTCGGCTAATGCACCTAGCTATGATTTAAATGAAGTTGGTTTGAATACATGATTCAAATTCCAACACCATATATGATTATTTAAATGCCCTTTATTTGTTTTGTCCAAAACAGAGGACAAACATTGTTCAAACATGCATGAAAATGGTACAGATGGATTCCTTGAATTTTTTTGATAATTTTTCATATATAAATTATTTAATTTGGAGTTACGGTTGAATTTCTATGATTTTTAGAAGTTTTAGCTATTTTCTGAAATTATTAAATCATTTAAGATTTATTTAAATCCAGGAAAGGGGTTTATTGCGTCAGCATGACCTCATAGTGACGTCAGCACGTCAACGGGCGGCCCAGGTCAAACCTGACGTGCGGGGTCCACACGTCGGTGACACAGGAACTAATCCCGGTCAAACCCAGCGCTGACTGGGGTTTGACCAGGTGTAGGGCCCACAGTCAGTGTCATTTGGGGGCTTAGCTGGCAGGGTTAGCACCTAATAGCGTCCACGTCGACAGTCGCCGGAGTTTCGCCGACGACGACCTAAACTGCGGCGGCAACTCGCCGGACTTGAGCTGCAGGCGACGGATGAATGCGCGAAGGCCACCAGGGGGTAGCCCACGCTCGACCGTGTCTAGCAGAGCCATCAGAAGGCCTCGGAGTCGCCGGAGATGACGACGGCGAGCACAGAGGCGGCGGCCGGAGCTCGGGCGCCGATCGATTCGACGCTGTGGTGCACTACGGGAGAAACAGGTGGGTGCTGCGGGCTCCTGAGGTTGCGGTGAGCACGACGGTGGGCTCGGGAGCGACCTGCGGTGGCTGTGGCCACGGCCACGCCATGGCCGGCGGCGAGGAGCAATCGGCTCCGGTGAAAAGGGCGGCTAAAGTGCGGGAACGAGCGCGAGGAGGAGGGGGAATGGAAGAGGAGCTCACAGCGGATCCGGTAGAGGCAACGACGAGGCCGGGGAGGGGCTGGAGCTCGCGAATCCTCGAAAGTTCGCCGACGGCCGAAGGTTGGGGACGAGGTTGAGGGCGACGCTGCAGGGCTTCCGGAGGGCCGTGGATCGGTGGGGAGGAAGAGGGGGTCGATGCGGAGCTTTGGGAGGCGTCGGGGAGGCGAGGGGAGCACGGTAGGCGTGGCTACGGCGAGCGGCGGCGGCGGCGACTCTCGGGTGAGCTCGGGGAAGAGAGTCAGGGGAGGGAGAGAGGGTGCAGCGAGTGAGGGAGAGGTGAGAGGGGGTTGGGGAAGCGCGTGGCGTCACCGGGGCGTTGAGGAGGAGCCAGGCAGGCTGGGAGGGAGGAGGTGGAGGCTTCGGGCGCGCTGGCGTCGACACGCCTCTGCCTACTGGCAGAGGTGGAAGAAGACCAAGGCGCCCCTGGTGGGCTGGGCTGATTCTGCTGGGCCACCAGGTGAATGGGCCTCAGGTAAGCGTCAGGTAAGTCCTTCTCTCTCTCTCTTTTATTTGTTTTAGTTTTCTATTTTTATTACTCTGTTTTGAATTAGTAAAATACTAACTCATTTTAATAAATTCTGTAGTTTATTATGTGGCTTGCTAAAATATATACAAAGCCACTCACAAACTTCCAGAATTATTGGAGTCATATTTAATATATATTAAATATAAATCCAAAGCAAATAGTTATTGGATTAATTCAAATGGCCAAAATAAATATTTCTGTGACTCCAAAAATATTGGTTTGAATTTTACCTCTTACCAATATTTCTATAGAATAACAGGAACATTTTCTTGGATTCATTTGAGAAGATTTAAATGTTGGTTATTTTTAGAGGTTTTCTGAGGCTTTTGAGAATTCCTCAATTCAAGTTTCATTTGAATTTAAACATGATGCTCACATGGAAACTAGCATAGGTCAGCCCAGAATTAGGGATGTGACATGGAAGTTACCAAAGCAGCCCCGACCTATTATGTAGATGAGGGCGGTATTGTAACTGTTGGTCTCCATGCACCAAGGACAAAAGGGGAATTTCGCATGCTAAAGACTAAGGTGGCGGAAATGTTAGAAGGAGGCGGGAGATTTTGCCGCCCGCGGGATCATCCATATCCAGTTTCAACTAATTTTGGACCGTGCTAGAGGGAAGGTCATGCTAGACTGTGTACACGGGGCACGCGTCAGCAGTTAATAACTAGTGTGAAGTTCACCCCAGAAAAAAAGACAATAACTCGGGATGATGCGCCGATAACTTGGACGTTCACATGGGCGCGGCCAATCATACGGGTGTAGTGACGCGTTCACAAAAAAGGGACCAAACGCCCAGCCTATGTATTTCTCGTGTAAATAGATAATTTAGTGCCATTGGTTATTTACTTTAAACATAATGCATTGACGTGTTAGTGTAGAGGCGCACAAAAAGAAATGGTTATTGTAGTCCGCTACTTAAAAGTGTTACCTCATATGATTACATAGCCTCCATTTCATAAATTGCGTACCCGTTGAATTCATTTATGAATATTACATATATTACTTCAAAATAGAAACTTAAATCATCCAAGACTAATGAATTTGAATGCAAGAGTAACAATGGTGCATGTACATGATAGCTACATTGGTTGGTTGAAGAAACATCACTGTAACTTTGGCATGCACAATTGAAAAGGTTTATTTAAATAGAAAAAATGTGATATGTGAGTGTCCAACCTTTATAGTGTTGAATCCATATTGTACCTTTGGCCACAATACGAAGTAGATATTGATTTATGTTCAAGCGATGCACGTCCACGATCGCTAGATAGTGATACGTGAATGAATTGTGCAATCTCTCTCACACGCATACATATCTCATTTCCCTGTGGGCATTGGGATCACACACGCGCACTTCATGTATTTATCTCCCTCCATCAAGGTTAAATTCGTCTTTCTACCCTGTCCTACAAGTCTCTCACACAAAAACACACACACTCTCTCTCTCTAACACTCCCACCCCTTTAATTCCATCCACCCACAGCCTCTAATGTCTCAAAGTATAATAATGTCTCTCACACATATGCCTAAGGTTAACTCGCGTTTCGGAACCATATGAATACATACAATGGGGTTCCAACAGAGCACCTTTTGTTTTGAGATTGCTCTCTCTCTCTCTCTCACACACACACACACAAACACGCGCGCGCGCACATTGTTTCTCGCTTCATTTTTTCCGACACTTGCATGCACAACGTTTGTTTATCTTCGTGATGCTTTAAGTATGCCTCACAGAAATGCTCTCTACCTATCCCTTAATATAGCTAGATATGTGTCACACAAACTCCTTCTCCCTACTATCAAGATGCCCATGCGTTGCACGGAACATCAAGATGCATTTGTATGAGTAGTTTATCTTGTGGGAGAAAAGAATAAACGTGGGAATGCCTTATTTGCAAATGCGGAGAGGAGTGTGGGTATCTTTTTGCAAAATTGCCATAGTTTCCTTCCTATCTGTCGGATATAAATCAGATGGCCTATATTGTAGGATGGTAGGAACACCATCATCACCAACTCTGTTTTATATAAGAGTAGAGATATGTGAGTGTCACTACCCCCCCCCCCACACCCACACACCCACACTTCCCAACACCGAAGGAGTAGGGTGACACCTCGATTCTTGCTACTAATCTATCGACTGGCTTCTCTCTCAAACATACACACACACACTACCCGACACCGAAGGAGTAGGGTGGCACCTCGATCTTGATAGTAATATATCTACTCCTCTTTCAAACACACACACATACACACACTCGCTAATTGTGCCTCTGTGCCACCGCGCACACTCTCGATACGTTTTTCTCTCCCTCCCCCTCCCCCACCCCAACAATGACAGCAGAAGGGTGACAACTCGATCTGATCATAATCTGTCAATTGGTTTCTCTCTCAAACATTGTGTCTCTGTGCCTCGCTCAGTAGCCCCCTCGATATGTAGACTTCTCGCGCGCACACAGTTGTAGTGACGATGATGCTGAACCCAGTGTGCCTTGTTTTTACCGGCCTCATCTGATAGTTTTCTCCCTGTTTTCTGTTAATTAACACGACAACCTTTTCTTTGTTACTATTAGTGAATCTGAAATCATTCGGGGCAGACATAAAATATATCACTTCAACGCTATTATTGCATGCAGCAACTATTTTAAAAGAAACTAGCTAGCTGCCCGTGCGTTGCACAGAACATCAAGATGCATTTGTATGAGTAGTTTATCTTGTGAGAGAAAAGACTGAACGAGGGAAGGCCTTATTTGCAAACATGGAGAGGCGTGTGGGTATATTTTTGCAAAATTTCCATAGTTTCTTTCCTATCTGTTAGATATAAATCCGACGGCACGCACACCATCATCACCAACTCTGTTTTCTACTCCCTCCGTTCCTAAGTATTTGTCTTTTTAGAGATTTCAACAAGTGACTATGACCGGACCTTACCAACATACTCAAAAAAGTAGTCCATAATTTTGATGTTACCCACTTTTCTTGGCGGTGCAGTGCCATCTGGATACCTCATAAATAAATCAAGGAGAAATCTGATCCCTTCCTAAAAACACATATGGAGCAAAATGAGTGGATCTACACTCTAAAATATGTCTACATACACATCTGTATGTGGTAGTCCATTTGAAATCTAAAAAAGACAAATATTTAGGAACGAATGGAAGAGTAGACATGGAGATATATCTCCAGCATGGTCGACAACCAAAATGCGCTGGACTGGCTAGCGCCGGATGCTCGCAACGCGATGATATGAGTTCAAATTCTGTCTTTTAACTTTAGATTTTTATATTATATATTACTTATTTAATATATACTTCTTTCGCTATTGTACTGATAGTGGAACCCACAGAGTACTTAGAATACAAGATTAATGATGGACTTGTTTCTTTTTAACTTTCTGTACGAAGCTGTAGCCACCCTGCAAGTCACGTGTACACTATACATGTTATTAACTTTTTATAGAGGAACAATCATACAGGCAATTAACTCAAATGGATTGGATGTCACTCTATTATTTCCAGCATAAGAGCATCTCCAACGGCAGCCGACAAATTTCCTCCCGCTTCCTTCCATGGAGGATGACATCAAATGCCAGCGGCATACATTTTCACAACTCTAACCAACCAGATGAAATTCGTGCAAACACGGACTGATTTCATATAAGCATGAAGGATTTCATATAAAAAAGCCAGATCTTCATGTAAACATGGTGGATTTCATTACATTTACATGAACTAAGCGGTGCCAATCCGGCTCTCTTAGTATAATTAATACTCCCTCCGTCTGGAAATACTTGTCCTAGAAATGGATGTATCTAGACTTATTTTAGTTATAGATACATACAATTTATCCATTCTTAGAACAAATATTTCCCGCCAGCTGGAGAGGGAGTACATAATCTAAATGGCCGCCCGCGGATCCCTTTGTCTTCCTCATGTCCGTCAGACACTTGCAGGGTCGACGAAGGTCCTCGGAAGAGACAAAGTAGCAAAGAAACCACCTGAATGCCCAGTCTTCGCCTTGACGGTGGCCTTCATGGGTCCCAAGTGGCGGCAGCCTCCCGTGTTCTACTTCTACTCAATGATGGCGGTGGACACGGACAAGATGGCCACCGACTCATCGCTCTCCACGCACCCGGCTTCTGTCTCTACATGCATGGTGCTGCCGCAGGCACGAGAGGCGCGCCCACAGACATGGGAGGCGCGGCCACCGCAGACACTGGTGGCGTGGTATGACGCGGCAGCGACGACGCCCATACTAGCATGCTCGCCGCTGTGCCGGTGTGGAGCAACTTGCCACTCCTCATTGAGCTGAACTGGAGTGGCGAGTTGCTGAACCACGCGCCTGCTTGGGGCGGCAACTGGCTCCGTCGGGCCAAGCAAGGTTGGTGAAGCACCGAGCGGCCTCGCCCGTACTCGGAGGGCTCAGCGGAACACCTAACCGGGTAATATGCCGGAGAATGGCTCCTAGGCAGCCATCGGAAGAGTGGAGAAAATGGTGAAGGAGGAGATGGGGGAGCGGCGGAGGGGTGCGATTCTTGCCCGTTGTCTGCCTGGCCTCGTGTAAATAGAGGGCGGACGGTAGGACCTTGGCCGGTGTCTGGCCTCATTTAAACTGAGGGCGGACGAGAGAAGCTCGGCTAGTGTTGCGTTTAATTCCGACCCGCTCATGAATGGACGTGTGGCCGGAGTAGGATTCTCGGTTTGCATGCGGGTTTAACGAAGGGGTTTGATGGAGGCGAGGAGGCGTGTTCAGCCGGGCGTGCAGCGGGCGGTGCAGTACTATTTGATTTGATAGCAGTAATGAGCCGTCAAATCACAAAGGCCCTCCCCTCTCGTGAAATCTACTAAGCTAGACTGCCCCGCCCTCTAGCCTTTTAAAAAATGTATATATTCCACTTTTGTACAGTACAGTAGTAGTTTCGATGGATTGCGCCATGGAGCAAAACTTGAAATTTAAAAAAAGGTGGTACATATAGAGAGCGCTCGTCGCCAAATTATGCATATAGTACTATTAAAAAAGCTAGTACGTGCTTAAATAAGGTGCTAAATTCTATTAAAGAAATACTAGTAGTATGTACATACTAAAGAGTTAAAGTAACGAGAAGAAACATAACATAGTTTTGCTGGGGGCTCGGCACAACACACCCCTCAAATTAAACTAAGCACACCTGAAATTAAAGTATGCAACTAATCTGGTAGACACTATATTAGAACCACCATGAGCAACAACACTGACACCTTACTCACTCGGAGTCCTCGTCCATGTCCTTGACTTCGTCCTTGTCCCTCTTCCTCTTGGCGGATACTTCTTTGCTTGAACCGCACACTTGGCTCTTGCTCTTCATCCAACCCTTGTAGATATTGAAACAAAGGTAGCCATCCATTGCAGCATAGTGGATGTGGTCTATTTCTAGTACATTCTGCTTCCATGCATGACGACGAAACGTGTAATGAGGTTTCTCCAGTTTACCGTACCAAGGATGAACCATGGCTCCTGCCAGGGTCAGCATTGAAGGCTGGCCACTAGAGGGCAGCAGCCGATTCTTCTGGAGGTCGAAGGGGTTGCCTACAACGAGGCCTATCCGACCCAGGACTTTTTTGTTGTTCGTAAAGTCTACAGTAATGAATTTGACTAGGTTGCTCTTGAGGAAGTTCTTAAAATCCAGGCATTCAACATCGGCACAGCATATGTGGTAGACCAATCATAAGTCATGCACGCAAATCTAGATCATGGCAGGCTTCTTCCTCTCTTCCTCCTTTAGACCCTTCTTTCGTCCCAGGACTATGGTGTATTCAATATCTAGCCCAGCGACCGACTCATCATGTGTGTTTTCGAACATGCGTCTGAAGCAAGAAAGACATCCTTTCACCGTTGCGGAAGAACGGGTGTAGATGATGTCGAACTCATCACCGATGATGGTTCTAACTTTGTACTCACCACCGATCATGGAGATTTGGGATGCCATGGATTTGGGAGGAGGGTTAGGATTAGTGGAACTGCCGTAATGTGAAAGGACAAGACGACTAGGAGTGAACTGCCGTAATATTAAAGGACGTGCGGGGACGAGTAGGAGCGAACTGCCAGCGTGCGAACGGCAGGGTAGTGGCTTTCCATTCTCCCATGATATGGGCTTCCGAGAGCCCTTGGATCTGAGATCGAATGGTTGCATGGCGTGATTCTAGACCTATGGGTGAATATCCTATCCTGGAGGGTTATTCTACAAATTTTTAGCAACTTAGCATGCGACCGTTCGATCTCAGATCCAAGGGCCGCCAGCAGCCCGTATCATGGTCGCGCCTACCACGACCGTCGCGTCACTCGCGCGGTCGCGCCCTTGGAGATATAACACGGTGCGTTAGGCTATCTGATGTTGGCATGTCATACATAGTCATCACTTAGTCACTCATACTACAACAAGGTTGGCTATAAGTGTATTTTTTTTAGTTCTCTCTATCTCTTTCTTCGTACTCCCTCCGTCCCATAATATAAGAACGTTTTTGACACTAGTGTAGTGCCAAAAACGTTCTTATATTATGGGACAGAGGGAGTAGTATTTATTGCATTTGCCAAGGAGTGACCTCTTCCAATGAAATGGTACTTGGATGAGGTGCTAAGGGCATTAAATGGCTTAGCAATCAAGTCCCCAATGCATAGGTGCTTATTAGTTTTTTGTTGCTAAGTTTGCTTCATTTAATTAGCTATAGACTCAAAATTGTCTTTTCACCTAGGAACACGCCCTTAGCACCGTTTCTTCCTTGGGTCACCAAACTTGCCACATCAGACTTTATGCCTATGTGGCAAGCTTAGCACCTGTAGGAGAAAGTAAGTACTACAATAGTGGGCTATAAGCCCGCTTTACATGGCATTTTTGCATATGTGGAGGAAAGAGGCAAGGAAAAAGTGGAGAAGTGGGCTCTCATGCAAGAGCCAGTCTCTACTACATGGTGGAGCATTGGGAGAGGCACTTGTATGGAGGTGGTCAGGAATCGGGAGACTCGTGCCGGTCGTAGCACCGCAGTTAAAATGATAATGGCAAGTCAAATCACGGGGCCCCACCTGTCCAGCAGTAACTCGCAGTCAAATCACACAGCCCTACGTTTGCAGCAGCCTACTCCCTCATCTTCTCGCGTCTTTGTCGAACCGACTAGGTGGAACTGCCCCGCCTACCATGCAGGAAAATCCCCGCCCTCGACTTTTAAATAGCACAGTATACTCCCTCCATATAGGTGACCAAGGTGGAGAGGAAAACGAGAGAACTTAATGTGTATTTGCTAATAGTATCATGCATGCCAACTAGGTAATTTTGATGAGGTGTCATAGAATTAAATGAAGAAAGAGAGAGTTGACTATCATATCATGATACCGTATCATAATAAATGCTATGCTACTATGTGTCATACATGGCAATAAATAAAGTACTATTCCCTCCGTTCCTAAATACTCTTTGTCTTTCTAGAGATTTCAACAAGTGACTACATACGGAGCAAAAAGAGTGAATCTACACTCTAAAATATGTCTATATACATCCGTTTGTAGTAGTTCATTTGAAATCACTAAAAAGACAATTATTTAGGAATGGAGGGAGTACATGGTACTAATATATGATACTAAGCATTATTAATATCATTGCGTACAACGAACAGGCCACTGCATGTCATGTTTGATAGTCTCAAGTCATTAAAAGCATACAAGCCCCACATCTCTTATTGGTTGATTCCTCTATTTATGTCAAAAAATAAGAAACAACGTGAGAGTTAATGCACCGCGCCTATGTGTTTACTATTTGGTTTTCGTAAGATGACTTACTCACCTAGACAGAGGGAGTATTCGATTTGACAGCGGGTGATGCAGTTCCCGATACAGCTTTAATGCAGACGAGGGAGGGAGTGGCGGTTCCCGAAATGTTGAACAACCAATGCATCCTCCTTCAATTAATGCATGAGGGAAGTAATGAGAGGAGGTCAGGGAAAAGAGGCCGCACGATGTGAATGCAATGCAGTTTGCCCTCATATAAAGGCGCCCCTCCATTCCAATGCATCTACCACATCGTACGCACCTAAGCATTTGCCTAAGCACCTACACTAAGTGAGGGAGTCCTGGACTAGGGGGTTTCCGGATAGCCGGACTATCATCATCGGCCGGACTCCAAGACTATGAAGATACAAGATTGAAGACTTCGTCCCGTGTCCGGATGGGACTTTCCTTGGCGTGGGAGGCAAGCTTGGCGATACGGATATGTAGATCTCCTACCATTGTAACCGACTCTGTGTAACCCTAGCCCTCTCTGTTGTCTATATAAACCGGAGGGTTTTAGTCCGTAGGACACACAACCATTACAACAATCATACCTTAGGCTAGCTTCTAGGGTTTAGCCTCCTTGATCTCGTGGTAGATCCACTCTTGTACTACCCATATCATCAATATCAATCAAGAAGGAGTAGGGTTTTACCTCCATCGAGAGGGCCCGAACCTGGGTAAAAACATCGTGTCCCTTGTCTCCTGTTACCATCCGCCTAGACGCACAGTTCGGGACCCCCTACCCGAGATCCGCCGGTTTTGACACCGACATTGGTGCTTTCATTGAGAGTTCCTCTGTGCCGTCGCGATCAGGAAGGATGCCTCTTCCCGTCTTTAAAGATGGAACCATCACCAAAGGAGCTTTGGCCGCTGGCCACACTATCCGGCTAGGTGGTTTTCTCATGACCTCCTGTTCGGCCACCACATCGACGATGACCTCTCGGGTCATCGGAAGCCATCTTCACGTCATCTCGGAATTCGCCGAGCGGCTGGATCCGATGGAGCTCTCTTCTGTAAACGAGCTCCTGGACCGCATTGCCGCCCTGGGGGTCGCCACAGACTACAATCAGATTGGGCTTAAAACCGATCTAAGAGAGATTAACTCTCCCCAGGTTACCCACCACGTCGTGGTGGTAGAGGAACAAAGCGGCGATTCTTCTTCTGTACTAAAAACTAGTTATGTCCGGACTCCCAAACCCTCCATGCCGGATTCCCGCGGAGGGACGGATGTCGATCAAGCACTGAACCTAAAGTCAGGCATCGGACCAGACTTGTTGGACAACGTTCAGCAATCCAAGCTTCCAAATTCGGAAACTTTTCGGCCCTTGAGCCTCGAGATGGGTAGGGTTCCGGACTCAATTCCACCCACCCACCCAGACATATGCGATCTATCTCAAATCCGGCAAGAGCCCGCTGAAACAGTACATCATTACTGGGCCAGATTCCTCCTGGTCATGGACAGGATAAAGGACTGTCGTGAGGAAAAAGCAATTTCAATTTTCTGCAATAATTGCATGGACGAGGGAATCTTGAACGCCGTCAGTCGTCGTGAACTTACATGCTTCTCCGATCTGGCGTCCATAGTACGAAAGTACTGTGCGATGGAAAGTTTCCGGAAAACTGAAACTAAGTTTTGGGACAATCCGGCCCCGAATACAACCCTAGTCCGAAACAAAAGGGTGCATCACACTCAGGCACCTGGTACAAAAACCAAAAAGCAAAAACCCCATAAAGGGCACGGAACCGTACTGGAGGGATGGCTCAGCGGACCCTGTAAAATTCACAATACAGAAGGCGCCACTCCAACACATAGCCTTCGAGCATGTTGGATACTGCGGCAGGTGGCCAAAAGTGGCGAAGAGCTTCTAGCCCCGGAGAACCACTCCAACAGTACCAGTACGGTGTCAACAGTCTTCGAGACTTTCGCATCAAATAATATGCGGAAACGAACAATCCGCAGCCTCGCCGAATTCTACCAAGTAGCAACAACAAATCCATGGAGCGACACGGCCATCACCTTCAATGCCAGCGACGAACCTAAATTCCGAACAACCCGAGCACTAGCTGCACTGGTCCTCAGTCCAATAGTGGACGGCTTTCGTCTTACCAAGGTACTCATGGATGGCGGCAGCGGATTAAACCTCATCTACGAGGAAACGCTTCAAAAAATGGAAATAGACTGGAGCCGCATTGAGCGAAGCAGCACAACCTTCAGAGGAATAATCCCTAGCCGGGAAGCACGCTGCACAGGAAAAATCACACTTGATGTGGTGTTCGGCTCGCCGGATAATTACAGGTCCGAAGAGGTCACGTTCCAAGTGGCCCCGTTCAGCAGCGGATATCACGCTATATTAGGACGAGAGGCATTCACAATTTTTCAAGCCATACCCCATTACGGGTACATGAAGCTTAAGATGCCCGGGCCCAGCGGAATAATCACTCTCGTTGGTGATCCGGACACAACACTCCGCTCCAAAAACAAGACAGTTGCATTAGCCCTGGAGGCACTATCCGAATCCCTAGCAGTGGAGGAACTCACCGCGCTGCGCTCTACGGTGAATAGGGACGATGTGATACTCGATAAGAGATCCAAGTCCACCTCCTTTAAACCAGCGGATGAAATAGTCAAATTCCAGGTCCACCCAACGGACCCAACAAAGACGGCCTCCATCGGGGCACAGTTAAACCCTGACGTAGACGCTGCACTGTGAGAATTCCTTCGAGAGTTTTGGGACATCTTCGCCTGGCACCCTTCAGATATGCCAGGAATCCCACGCAGATTGGCAGAACACAGCCTAAACATCCTAAAAGGATTCAAGCCAGTCAAACAGGCTCTTCGGCAATTTTCCGGACCCAAAAGACAGGCAATGGGAGAGGAGCTAGCCAAACTATTGGAAGCCGGATTCATCAGAGACATCAAACATCCGGACTGGCTAGCAAACCTAGTAATGGTACCAAAGAAGGACAAATCCTGGCGCCTATGTGTCGATTTTAAAGACCTCAACAAGGCCTGCCCAAAGGATCCCTTCCCCCTTTCCGGCATCGACCAAATAATCGATGCTACTGCAGGGCACGATTCATTGTGCTTCCTTGACGCATACTCCGGCTACCATCAAATCAAGATGGAAGAGGCGGACCAAGCCGCAACGGCATTCATTACTCCATACGGACCATTCTGCTTCAACATGATGCCCTTCGGACTTAAAAACGCCGGCGCAACATATCAGCGCATGATTCAGACATGTCTGGCTACCCAGATCGGCAAAACAGTAGAGGCATACGTAGACGACGTAGTCGTCAAAACCAAACACGTCGAAACTCTAGTAGACGATTTGAGGCTCACATTCGACAACCTCCGAGCATATGACATTAAGCTGAATCCGGAAAAATGCGTTTTCGGCGTACCAGCCGGAAAGCTCCTGGGCTTCATTGTATCTGTAGAGGAATTGAAGCAAACCCAGCCAAGATCTGAGCTCTGTCATAGCTGGATATTCCAAAAGACCTCAAACAAATACAAAAACTGACTAGATGCGTGGCAGCTCTAAGCCGCTTCATCTCCCGTTTGGGAGAAAAGGCATTGCCCCTCTATCGCCTCCTCCGGCGCACCGAACACTTCGAGTGGACGGATGTTGCCACTGCTGGACTTGAAGAAATAAAAGCCATATTGGCAACAAACCCGGTCCTGGCCGTGCCTAGCCTGGGCGAACCAATGTTGTTATATATCGCGGCAACACATCAAGTTGTAAGCGCGGTGCTCCTCGTCGAACGAGAAACAGAAGGGCATAAATTCCCTCTTCAAAAACCAGTGTACTACGTGTCCATTGTCTTAACTCCCTGCAAGTCCCGGTACCCGCATTATCAAAAGATAGCGTACGCGGTGTTCATGGCATCCCGGAAGCTTCGACACTACTTTCAAGAGTGTTCGATAACAGTGGCCTCCGAAGTGCCCCTCAACGACATTATAAACAACCGCGACGCAACGGGCAAGATTGCAAAATGGGCCATTGAGCTCTTACCATTCGATATAACTTATAAACCTCGGCGAGCTATAAAGTCGCAAGTCTTGGCTGACTTCGTCGCTGAATGGACCGAAGCCGAACTCCCTAAAGAGTACGGCGCATACTCCAATTGGATTATGCATTTTGACGGCTCCAAAATGTTGGCCGGCTTGGGGGCTGGCATCGTACTGACGTCCCCAACCGGAGACACAGTCCAATACGTACTTTAGATAATGTACATGGACTCCAACAATGCAGCCGAATACGAGGCCCTCCTACATGGTCTCCGGATGGCAATCTTCATGGGCATTCAACGCCTGGAGGTGCGCGGGGATTCAAACCTTGCAATATCCCAAGTAAATGGAGACTTTGATGCTAAGGATCCGAAAATGGCAGCCTATCGCAACGCTGTCCTAAAAATGTCAGCTCGGTTCGAAGGACTCGAATTCCACCACGTAGCCCGGGATAATAATCAAGCAGCCGACGTGTTGGCACGCATCAGCGCGAAACGCGACGCTGTCCCTCCAAACATCTTCCTGGAATGGCTCTTTAAGCCATCCGTACTATGGGAAGAGGAGTCCGGAAATAACAACCCGGAAACAACCGCGCCACCCAACACAGAACAATCTGACATAATCGGCGGTTCAGCCGATGAAATAACACCTTCAGCCCACAAAATAATGGCGGTAATTGCCCCATGGACGGAACCATTCCTAGCCTACTTAATTAGGCAGGAACTTCCCGAAGACCAAAATTAGGCCCGCTGCATAGTTCGGCGATCTAAAGCCTACAAGGTCCATGAGGGAGAACTTTATAAGAAAAGCACAACCGGAGTCCTTCAAAGGTGCATCTCCAAAGAGGAAGGGCGGAATCTTCTGGCTGAAATTCACGCCAGACTAGGAGGACACCACGCTGCAGCCCGGGCACTTGTAGGTAAGGCCTTCCGTACAGGATTTTATTGGCCGACGGGCCGGGCAGATGCTCAGGACTTAGTCCAAAGATGCGTCGGTTGTCAGCTCTTTGCCAATCAGAGCCATATGCCGCCCACCGCCCTCAAAACTATACCCATTGCCTGGCCGTTCGCGGTCTGGGGGCTTGACATGGTTGGACCCCTTAAAGGGGGAACCCACAAGCAAAAATACCTACTGGTCATGGTGGACAAGTTCACCAAATGGATAGAGGCCAAGCCAGTTAAAACGGCAAAGTCCGGACCAGTGATAGACTTCATATCCGGGGTAGTACACCGTTATGGCGTCCCCCACGGCATCATTACCAATAACGGCACGAACTTCACAGCCGACGAGGTCAAAGTCTGGTGCAAAAATATGGGCATTAAGCTCGACTACGCTTCAGTTTACCACCCTCAAACCAACGGTCAAGTTGAACGAGCAAATGGTCTAATAATGAGCGGCATCAAACCCAGACTAGTGCGGTCCCTTACGGAATCTAACACGCACTGGGTAGAGGAGCTTGACTCCGTACTCTGGGGGCTGCGGACCACGCCCAACCGTACTACCGGATTCACACCATTCTTTATGGTATACAGCGCAGAGGCAGTTTTGCCCTGCGACATAATTCATGACTCACCTCGAGTGCGCATGTACGAAGAAAGAGAAGCCGAGCTGGATCAGCAGGATAGCTTGGACGCATTGGAGGAAGAATGCGACGTGGCAAAGGCCCGTTCCGCATTCTATCAGCAGCAGGCTCGAAGATATCAAAGCAGAGAAGTATGGGCTAAAGCCTACAACGTTGGAGAACTAGTTCTCCGCCTGCCGGATAAGAAAAAGGACAAACTCAAGCCCAAATGGGAAGGTCCCTTCATCATCGACCAAGTCCTGACCGGTGGAGCATACCCTCTGCGGAATTCATCGGACAACCGACTCGAGCCGAACCCATGGAATGCCGCCCGCCTCCGAAGATTCTACGCCTAGCGCCGGACTAAGAGTTCGTCCCCTTCCTCCGTCCACTTTTTCACAATTCACCTGTCTTTTGTTTCTCTCTCTCTTCTCTCACCTTTTTCATAAAAGTCCTTGAGGGCCTATTCGCGCTTTGTTTGCACACACTTGATGTGCTACCCGCACTCATTACACCTGGGGGCTTCTTTAACAGAAGCTTACTTATACGGGCTTCATACCCAGCACATGTGTCAAACTTCCACATGTACCTTTTATTCACCATTATATGCATTGATATGACTTAAGTTTTGGCCAAGCTCGGTTGCCTGGCTCCTGTGCTTAACCCTACGTTCCCGATTGTTCGGCTAGGAGGTAAAGGGAGCACCTCTGTGATTGTTACTGCCGGGTCAGCCGAATGTGTACCTCAGACTGGGTGAAGCCGAAAGCTAGCGTTCTTAAGGGAATATTCGGTCGGTGACTTGAAAGATGAGTTTTTACCTATTTATTTACCTGCCCCCAGATGTTTTCCTGCTCTTTTTGCAGTCCGGACATGCACTTTAGGGCATGCCTCCCAGGGAAAGGAACCCTTAACGGAACTATTCTCCCTGGAAGATGTTTCTTACTAACCATGTAATATAACATAACTAGTTGGGCACTTGTCTGATAAAGCACTAATGACCCCTACACCTGGTTTCCATGCATGCCCCGGTTTTTTCATAACCGAGAGGGTATTCGGACACACTCCGGACTCTAGGGTCCCGAGGTAGAAGCGAAAAGGTCGGCAAAGACAAACGATCTACAATCCGGCTAGAAGGCATTTTATATGTCATTTTAAATACATTGTCAAATTGACTGACCGTATTCCTCCTCAATCCCGTCTAACAGGCTATCTAATTTACAGTCCCGGTGGGAATACTTAGCGGCCAATTCTACTTGGCCGTACACTAAGCTCATAGGGATCTCCTTCCCATCGGGCCCCACAGGTCCGACCTCGGCCATGTGGTTTGGATCCGCCTTCTTGTACCACGTCTTCACCATGGCCCAGGCCTCCCTGGCACCCTGAAGGCAGGCCGATATCTTTCATAAACGGAAGCGCTCCCGCGCTCCCTGAAGCTTCTCCGCAAGCTCTCCAAGGCCCTCGGGCAGGGAGACGGATGGCCACAGGGCCTGGACGACTCCATTCATCGCCTGCCGAACACGTTCGAGCAGTTGCACTAGCTCGGGAAGTTGGTCACCCGTTGAAACAGGCATTTCCTCCGCAGGGTGACCTGTGAGCACACCTATAGGCATATTTTTGTCAATTAGCTTCCTCGCCGAACTCCTCTTTTCAAAGGAGTTCGCTCAAGCACTTACTATAGATGCCGCGACGAAGCCTCTGATTCTCCTTCACGGAGCCAGACAGCTCGGCCCGAACACCCTTTAGCTCTTCTCCAAGCTGGGTGTGGGCATCTGGAGTTTGTTCCTCTCCTGCTGCACCTTCGTAAGCACCCTCTCGCCGGCCTTCAGTCGGCGTAGTAGTTGTTGCTTGTCCGGATCAAGTTCAGCAACATCTGCAATATCATTGTCAGACTTATACGTACGCCGCACACCGCTTATCTTTTTTGAAATAATGTGTTACCAGAGGGGGTCTCTGTGCCTCCTTCGGCGACAGCTAGTGCGGCCTCAAGTTGGGCCTTGCACTCTTGTAGCTCCTGGGATAATTGGGTATTCTTCTCTGTAAGATCCTGCATATCAAATGATCCTTAAATCAGTTACTCTAACTACTTTAAGTCTCGGGGGCTACTGGCATATGCAACTATTAAAATCTCTTACCCGTATGTCTTTTACATACTGCTCCGTGGCTCTGGCCAAACCATCTTGAGCAGCACGGAAGTGCGTGTCTCCCGTGTTAAAGGCATTCAAAGCCTCAGGGGAGAAACACGCGTCACGAAAAACTGTACGGCGGCGCCTATGGTTCATGGCGCTCTCCACCTCAGACCTGGTGGCGGATAGCCTGTCGGCATCCTCCGTTGGAGGAGTATCCGGCTCGCGCCTTGCGCTCGCCTCCCCCTCCGGACCAGGTGTTGGAGCCTGGCTGGCAGAGGCTTGGTTGGCAACCTCTCCGCCCACAGTCCGGCGAGCGATCTTTCTCCTGAAAAAGTCATGAGCATTAATACACCTCCTAGGAACTTTGTCCTAAATGATGGTCGCGAGCTATACCGTTGTGGTGACGTTTCGATTTGCGCCGCACTCCTCTTCCGCCTGCGGGGCCAGACTGACCCCTGTTGGTCAGCCGCCGCGGGTTTGGCTTCCCGCCATGAAGGCACCTCCTGCAAGACACCGTTGTGTACAGTGGTCATAAATGTGCAAGGATGGAGTAATGGTGTTAGGACTTCGGTCATAAGTACCTGGGAAGCCGGTGACAAGCCGGGGTAGTCGGCCGTAATGGCGACTAGAGCGTTGTCCATGCTGAGTTGGTGGAACACCCCGTCAATTAGCTCCACCTTTATGTTCGGATCCTCTTCAGAGGCCGGATCAAGGGATCTTCCCGGATCCTCAGGTTGTGGGGCCGGACTATGTATGCTCTCCACAGTCCGGCGCAGTTCCTGCGTCAAAACCATAAAATAAGGTACTTAACTTTGAAAGCGCGGGTCGGATAAATAAACGTCCGCTTACCCATCTCCGAGGGTTATTCATGGAGAACCCATTCAATGCGCTCGTCTGGAGGAAGTCCTCCTTCTCCCCCTTGTACAGGCCAGACGGAATCTTCACCAGATCTTCGGCCGATCCCGGCCCTTTGCGGCCATGACGGGTGGCATCATTCTCCCCGTTGAAATCCCACATGGGGTGGCCCCTGTATTGCAGCGGCTGCACCCCCCGCATAATGCACGTGGCCATGACTCCAATCATGGTCAATCCGGAATGGGCCAGCAACCTTATCCGGCCCATCAAATAATGGACGCTCTTGTCTTCCTCCAGTTGAGGGCTCCGCGGGCACCAACTTAGGTGTTTCTTCAGAGGAGCATTGCAAAACTCCAGGAGGCCGATCCGAACTGGGTCCGGCAGTGGAGCATCTTCTACATAAAACCATTCAGAAGGCCAGTCTTCGGACGCCTTCTTAGGGGTTATGGATGGATATCCGGTCCCGGCGATGCGCCATATTTCGGCACCGCCCACTTGATATATTGACCCCTCGTGAGAGCGGGGTACGAGGCAGAATAGCCTCTTCCACAGCGCAAAATGGGGCTCGATGCCCAGGAATAGCTCGCAAAGAGCTACGAAACCCACGATATGCAGAATAGAGGCGGGCGTGAGGTGATGGAGCTGGAGTCCGTAGAACTCTAGAAGCCCGCGGAGGAACGGATGTACAGGAAATCCAAGCCCCCTTATCAGATAGGGGACAAAGCATACCCGCTCCCCTTTAGTGGGGCTAGGGGTGGCCTCCGCTTGCTTCCCACCTTTGTAGGTGGCCAGCCTGGCTCGAACTGGGACCATGAAGGCCGGAGGAAGATATCCCTCCGCTTGGAGCGTCACCAGCTTGTTGTGAGGAACAGAACATCTCCTCCAATATCCTAGTAGAGGGCTGGGAGCGCGAGAGGAGGAGCCGCATCGACGGTCCATGATGGAATGGATTTTTGGTCAGAAGTGCTCCGATGAGTACTCACGGAAGGAAGATGGTGTGATTTGGATCTGGATTCTTGCCTTTCTTATAGGCAGATTATTTGCGCAGCTAGGGGGTAAAACATAAAAGATACCCTGGCTTTTCGCATTCGTGCGACGCGTGGAAGAAGGCCATTATTGGGCGTGGAAGCCAAGGAGCGAAACATTTGTAAGGTAGCCGGACACCATTCGGTAGGTACATGGAATTTAAAGGAGAACCCGCCTTGCAATGCCGAAGACAATATATGCGCTGGACTCGTCGTCATTGAAGCCTGGTTCGGGGGCTACTGAGGGAGTCCTGGACTAGGGGGTGTCCGGATAGCCGGACTATCATCATCGGCCGGACTCCAAGACTATGAAGATACAAGATTGAAGACTTCGTCCCGTGTCCGGATGGGACTTTCCTTGGCGTGGAAGGCAAGCTTGGCGATACGGATATGTAGATCTCCTACCATTGTAACCGACTCTGTGTAACCCTAGCCCTCTCCGGTGTCTATATAAACCGGAGGGTTTTAGTCCGTAGGACACACAACCATTACAACAATCATACCATAGGCTAGCTTCTAGGGTTTAGCCTCCTTGATCTCGTGGTAGATCCACTCTTGTACTACCCATATCATCAATATCAATCAAGCAGGAGTAGGGTTTTACCTCCATCGAGAGTTCCCGAACCTGGGTAAAAACATCGTGTCCCTTGTCTCCTGTTACCATCCGCCTAGACGCACAGTTCGGGACCCCCTACCCGAGATCCGCCGGTTTTGACACCGACACTAAGCGCAAAGGAGCTCACTCCAGACCCATGGAGGCGATGCACGCGAGCGGCCAGTGGCTGTGCCAGATGATCCATGACGCCGGCCTGC
Organism: Triticum aestivum; assembly: GCF_018294505.1. NCBI lineage: Eukaryota > Viridiplantae > Streptophyta > Magnoliopsida > Poales > Poaceae > Triticum > Triticum aestivum. The sequence goes on from NC_057807.1 coordinate 107,467,059, forward strand.
GGCATGGCGCCGAGGATCGTCTCCGAACGGTGTTGGAGACCGGATGGTGGATGGCCGCCGTCGACGCCAACTACGACTCTCAGTTGGACCAGATGATTGTTGCCACTAGCAACAAGTTCACCATACTCAAGAAGTTCGCTTACGACATTGTCGTACTCCTACAGCCCACGCGCACGGGCTCCTCATTGCCTGCCACCCTAATCAGCCTCCATGGACGGAACCTCTTTCAAGCACTGGTGGCCCTGCGACTGCCCACCGACGCCACGAAGAATGTCCACCTGGAGGTCGCGCTCGCCGCTTCGCCCTGCAAGAATTCGTCGACCTACACATCCACGTGTACGAGCAAATCGTGTACATAGGTATCTACAAGGCTAGTGAGGACACTACGATGTTGGCCTTCCTCAACCAGCTGGAAGCCTTGGATGCCTTTGCTGAGAAGCACCTCGACCTCGCCAAAAAAGCCGCCACTCTTTAGCCGCCGGTCGGTGGCCCGGCGCACTAAGTTGAGGAGGTGGAGGTCGTACGTTGATGGATCCATCTTTCTTCTTGCCTTCTGTAACCACCACTGTGATTTCATCATCGTGGCCTTAATTCTTATTGTTCTGTTGCATTCTCGTTCCAGTCAATACCGACATGTGCGATCCCTTTGCTTAATTATATGCATCACTTTAACTAGTACTCCATCCATCAATTTATAAGTTGTGCTTACCTTTTCCATCAACTTCGTGCAACGCGCGGGCATCTTGCTAGAAACACTAGAACATGTCGGACCGTGTGTGACCAAACCGACGATGCGCCAACCTAGTACTATGTACCCTGCTTATATGGCGGCAATAGCCCCTCCCTAGCATTTCCAATCGTTATTTCTATCTATCGATCGTGCCAAGGAGCGGAACCAAATGTTACAATTTATCCATGTTTCTCTACTCCTACTCCTATAAAAGACTCAGTTGGTGATGGTGGTCTCTCTGCCATCCATCGTTTCTGACCATTTGATCTGCATCTAATGGCTATGAGGTAAGTTGTGGCATTTTTGCAATAATAGCCCACTTCTCTACTCCTATTTGCAGAAAACCCCTTATTATCTTGAAAGCAACCACATCCCTCCCTCGCCTCATCAAAACAGCATGAGATATATATTGTGAGTGAAAAGTACTCCCTCCATTCCTAAATATTTTTCTTTCTAGAGATTTCAATCAGTGACTACATACGGAGCAAAATGAGTGAATCTACACTTCAAAATATGTCTATATAATCCGTATGTGATGGTCCATTTGAAATATCTGAAAAGACAAATATTTAGGAATGGAGGGAGTAATATATTAGGAGTATATCAAAACAAGAGTGATTTCTTTCAAGTTTGTGAACAAGTACTACTATTCTACTAGTACTTTGGATCCGTCGCAACGCACGGGCACATTGCTAGTAAAAGGAAAAGGCCTACCGCGTTCGCGTCGCATCCCCACACGCCCGAGAATCGGGAGTACTCCACGGCCCATGCGGCACGACACATAGCTTAGGGAAGGCGTGTTGCCTAGCATTTTCACTTTCATGTGGGACCTCCGTTGAGCAAACCGCACCCCGCCCGCCGCCGGGTTGGAAAACAAAAACAAGGGGAATATCTAGCTGTAGCACGGAAGCCAAGAAATTTGGTGTCAGATGGGGCTCGTTGATAGAGTAGGAGCATCCCGTACTAGTACTACTCCTACTAGTACCAAGTTTGTACTCCTAATATATTACTAGTACTACCACTATAAAACTAGTAGGTACATGCACGGGACAACATCGTAGGAACAAAAAACGGGAAGATCTTGTTTTGGGTGATTTATCTTTTTTTCAATCAACGTAGTATGGATAATATGATGTGGGGGGCACCCATGAAGCTTATGTGGCTTGGTTGCATGGCTACGAAAGGTAGAGAAAAATAAATAGATAATGTGTTTAGAGTGCACTCCACTAAATAGATATACTTTGGATCCATTGCAACGGACCGACACATCTATACGTATACCCCCTATATAGTGTGTGAAAAACTTTGAAAGTTGGTCGTTGGATGAAGCCAATCCGACGATACAAAGATGGCAAATCCGAGCACTGCCGGTCATTGGATATCATCCACCAGATTCTGCCACATGTATAATCTAGAAGACTCCATGGTTGAACTTAATTCATGACTAACTTTGCCACAACTAAGCTTAGGCAAAATTATTAGTTCTTCAAAATGAGAGCCACAAGTTGGCAAGCCTAAGGGAGTCTTGCCACGTTTTTGTGTGTATGTCATGTGGGGCCTTAGTGTGGCTTGCCTAAGGTGTGGCTTGAACCAAACACTCACCTAAGTTAGTCAAACTTGCCCAACCTTTTGTGTGGCAATCTTTGGCAATCTTAGTGGCTGTTTGGTTCCTAGCCAGACCTTGACACACCTAACCTTAGGCAAGTTTGACCAAGTTAGGTAGGTGTTTGGTTCTAGCCACACCTAAGGAAAATATTTTTTTATGAGCAGTGAGCCCCACATGTCATAGACACAAAGGGGCTGTTTGGTTCTAGGCCTAGCATTGCCACACTTCGCCACACATTTTTGCCAAGCTTGCCTAAGGTTAGTTGATCAAAATGAGAGCCACAAGTTGGCAATCCTAAGGGAATCTTGCCACATTTTTTATGTGTATGCCATGTGGGGCCCAAGTGTGGCTTCCCTAAGATGTGGCTTGAACCAAACACTCACGTAAGTTGGTCAAACTTGCCTAACTTTAGGTGTGGCAATCTTTGTCAAAGTTAGTCACAAACCAAACAGGCCCAAAAAGTGTGGCAAGATTCCCTTAGGCAAGCCAAAGTGTGGCTAACAAAGCAACTCAACTAAGGCAAGTGTGGCAAGTATGGCAAAAATCATGTGGCAATATATGGCAAAGATAGTCACAATTCAAACAGCCCTACTAACCAAACAACCCCTAACCTTAGGCAAGTTTGGCAACATTGTATGATAAAGTGTGGCATTGCTAGGCCTAAAACCAAACAACCCCTGTGTCTGTCACAAAAAATGTGGCTAGCAAAATTGGCACCAGAAGTGTGGCAAGATTTGGCAAGAAGTTGAGTCTATGACATGTGCACCATGTAGCTAGAAAAGTGTGGCAAGCCACAAGTGTAGAAATGAACCAAACACATGCCTAAGATATTGTGGCACGCCTAATCTTAGGCGTGGCAACCTTAGGCTGCAAACCAAACATCTATATCTATATCTATACCCCTATATAGTGTGTGAATAGCTTTGAAAGTTGGTTGTTGGATGAAGCCAATCCGACGGTACAAAGATGGCAAATCCGAGCACTACTTGTTGTTTGATATGATCTACATTCCACCAGATTTTGCCACATGTAGAATCTAGAAAACTCCACATGTAGAAGCATAATGCACAAACCACCGGAATCTCATGCGTGCAATGCATGTGTACCTTACTAGTACTAGTTGGTAGTAGTAAGAAACAAATTCTGGTTTTGGGGAGAACCACAAGGCCTGCCGAAGGAGTTACATTTCCCTCTCGGGGCCTACGGGACCGAACTTTAGTGGCTTAGTGCCCGGCCTATGAGTCAATGACATGCGGACCTTAAATGCGGTTGGCCCACATATCATTCTCATGGTGGTGGCGTGGTTCGCGACTCACTCGTTCGAGATGAACCGGTTGGCGGTGGCGTGGCTATGGCGAGGGTGCCACAGCTGGGCGTCGGGGCCTTACGAGGCGTAGATGGCCACACCGGCGGGTACTACCTGTAGTACAGAAGTACTCCAGCTGACAAAATGTGTCACATCCGCTGGATGAAAATTCGATGGTGCGGGAGTACGGATCATAGCACAACAGCGGAGCAGGCAAACCGCGTCCAATCGGGTGTGTCTGTGGTAGAAAGTTGATGGTCGCCGCAATTCAGCTGGCCCGCATGACATGCACACAAAGGCAGAGGAGCGGTGGGGCCGAGAGGGATGAGGCGCATGTTGGGGGGATGAAGATCCCCTGACGCGAACAATCCTACCATTCTATCACTGATATGTGGGACCCCCAAGCTGTTGGGGAACGTTGCAGAAAATTAAAAATTTTCCTACGGTTTCACTAAGATCCATCTATGAGTTCATCTAAGCAACGAGTTAAGGGAGAGAGTTTGCATCTACATACCACTTGTAGATCACGAGCGGAAGCTAGCCAAGGGGATGGTGATGATGGAGTCGTACTCGAACGTGATTCGGATCACCGATGTCCAAGTGCTGAACGGACAGCACCTCCGCGTTCAACACACGTACGGGACGGGAGACGTCTCCTCCTTCTTGATCCAGCAAGGGGGAAGGAGAAGTTGAGGAAGACAGCTCCACCGGCAGCACGACGGCGTGGTGATGGTGGAGAAGCAGTACTCCGACAGGGCTTCGCCGAGCACACAACAGAGGAGGAGAGGTGTTGGGGAGGGGAGGGCTGCGCCTTGGAGGGTGGTGCGGCTGCCCTCCCCTCACCCCTCTATTTATAGGGGGAAGGGAGAAGGGGGCCGGCCCCTCTAGATCCCATCTAGGGGGGGCGGCGGCCAAGGGGAGAGGGGGAGAGGGTGGCTTGCCCCCCCAAGCCAAGGGGGGCGCCCCCTCTAGGGTTCCCCCTCAACCCTAGGCGCAAGGGCCCAAGGGAGGGGGTGCGCCCAGCCCACCAGGGGCTGGCTCCCTGCCCCCACGCAGCCCATGTGGTCCCCCGGGAGGGGTGGCCCCTCCCAGTGGACCCCCGGAACCCTTCCGGTGGCCCCGGTACAATACCAGTATGACCCCAAAACTTCCCGGTGCCAGTTTGACAACTTCCCATATATACATCTTTACCTCCGGACCCTTCCGGAGCTCCTCGTGACGTCCGGGATCCCATCCGGGACTCCGAACAACATTCGGTAGTCACATACTAGTCTTCCTAATAACCCTAGCGTCACCGAACCTTAAGTGTGTAGACCCTATGGGTTCGGGAGACATGCAGACATGACCGAGATGCTCTCAGGTCAATAACCAACAGCGGGATCTGGATACCCATGATGACTCCCACATGCTCCTCGATGTTGTCATCGGATGAACCACGATGTCGAGGATTCGATCAAACCCTGTATACAATTCCCTTTGTCAATCGGTACGTTACTTGCCCGAGACTCGATCGTCGGTATCCCAATACCTTGTTCAGTCTCGTTATCGGCAAGTCACTTTACTCGTACCGTAATGCATGATCCCGTGTCCAACACCTTGGTCACATTGAGCTCATTATGATGATGCATTACCGAGTGGGCCCAGAGATACCTCTCCGTCATACGGAGTGACAAATCCCAGTCTTGATCCGTGTCAACCCAACAGATACTTTCGGAGATACCTGTAATGCACCTTTATAGTCACCTAGTTACGTTGTGACGTTTGATACACCCAAGGCACTCTTACGGTATCCGGGAGTTACACGATCTCATGGTCAAAGGAAGAGATACTTGACATTGGCAAAGCTCTAGCAAAACGAACTACACGATCTTTTATGCTATGCTTAGGATTGGGTCTTGTCCATCACATCATTCCCCTAATGATGTGATCCCGTTATCAACGACATCCAATGTCCATAGTCAGGAAACCATGACTATCTGTTGATCACAACGAGCTAGTCAACTAGAGGCTCACCAGGGACATATTGTGGTCTAAGTATTCACACGTGTATTACGATTTCCGGATAATACAGTTATAGCATGAACAAAAGACAATTATCATGAACATTGAAATATAATAATACTTTTATTATTGCCTCTAGGGCATATTTCCAACAGTCTCCCACTTGCACTAGAGTCACCAATCTAGTTACATTGTGATGAATCGAACACCCATAGAGTTCTGGTGTTGATCATGTTTTGCACGCGAGAGAGGTTTAGTCAGCGGATCTGCGACATTCAGATCCGTGTGCACTTTGCAAATCTCTATGTCTCCATCTTGAACATTTTCACGGATGGAGTTGAAACGACGCTTGATGTGCCTGGTCTTCTTGTGAAATCTGGGCTCCTTGGCAAGGGCAATAGCTCCAGTGTTGTCACAGAAGAGTTTGATCGGCCCCGACGCATTGGGTATGACTCCTAGGTCGGTGATGAACTCCTTCACCCAAATCGCTTCATGCGCTGCCTCCGAGGCTGCCATGTACTGCGCTTCACACGTAGATCCTGCCACGACGCTCTGCTTGCAGCTGCACCAGCTTACTGCTCCACCATTCAACATATACACGTATCCGGTTTGTGACTTAGAGTCATCCAGATCTGAGTCGAAGCTAGCGTCGACGTAACCCTTTACGACGAGCTCTTCGTCTCCTCCATAAACGAGAAACATGTCCTTCATCCTTTTCAGGTACTTCAGGATATTCTTGACCGTTGTCCAGTGTTCCTTGCCGGGATTACTTTGGTATCTTGCTACCAAACTTACGGCAAGGTTTACATCGGGTCTGGTACACAGCATGGCATACATAATAGATCCTATGGCTGAAGCATAGGGGATGACACTCATCTCTTCTTTATCTTTTGCCGTGGTCGGTGACTGAGCCGAGCTCAGTCTCACACCTTGTAACATAGGCAAGAACCCCTTCTTGGACTGATCCATTTTGAACTTCTTCAAAATCTTATCAAGGTATGTGCTTTGTGAAATACCTATGAGGCGTCTCGATCTATCTCTATAGATCTTGATGCCTAATATATAAGCAGCTTCTCCAAGGTCCTTCATTGAAAAACACTTGTTCAAGTAGGCCTTAATGCTGTCCAGAAGTTTCGTATCATTTCCCATCAAGAGTATGTCATCTACATATAATATGAGAAATGCTACAGAGCTCCCACTCACTTTCTTGTAAACGCAGGCTTCTCCATAAGTCTGCGCAAACCCAAACGCTTTGATCATCTCATCAAAGCGAATGTTCCAACTCCGAGATGCTTGCACCAGTCCATAAATGGATCGCTGGAGCTTGCATACTTTGTTAGCGTTCCGAGGATCGACAAAACCTTCCGGCTGCATCATATACAGCTCTTCCTTAAGATGTCCGTTAAGGAATGCCGTTTTGACGTCCATCTGCCATATCTCATAATCATATTATGCGGCAATTGCTAACATGATTCGGACGGACTTCAGCTTCGCTACGGGAGAGAAAGTCTCGTCGTAGTCAATCCCTTGAACTTGTCGATAACCCTTAGCGACAAGTCGAGCCTTATGGATGGTAACATTACCATCCGCGTCCGTTTTCTTCTTAAAAATCCATTTGTTTTCTATCGCTCGCCGATCATCGGGCAAGTCTGTCAAAGTCCATACTTTGTTTTCATACATGGATTATATCTCGGATTTCATGGCTTCAAGCCATTTGTTGGAATCCGGGCCCGCCATCGCTTCTTCATAGTTCGAAGGTTCATTGTTGTCTAACAACATGATTTCCAGGACAGGGTTGCCGTACCACTCTGGTGCGGAACGTGTCCTTGTGGACCTACGAAGTTCAGTAGTAACTTGATCCGAAGTACCTTGATCATCATCTTTGTTTTCCTCTTCAGTTGGTGTGGGCATCACAGGAACGGTTTCCTGCGCTGCGCCACTTTCCCGTTCAAGAGGTAGTACTTCATCGAGTTCTACTTTCCTCCCACTTACTTCTTTCGAGAGAAACTCTTTTTCCAAAAAGCATCCGTTCTTGGCAACAAAGATCTTGCCTTCGGATCTTAAGTAGAAGGTATACCCGACATTTTCCTCAGGGTATCCTATGAATACGCATTTTTTTCCGACTTGGGTTCGAGCTTTTCAGGTTGAAGTTTCTTGACATAAGCATCGCATCCCCAAACTTTTAGAAACGACAGCTTAGGTTTCTTCCCAAACCATAATTCATACGGTGTCGTCTCAACGGATTTAGACGGTGCCCTATTTAAAGTGAATGTAGTTGTCTCTAGAGCGTATCCCCAAAATGATAGCGGTAAATCGGTAAGAGACATCATAGACCGCACCATATCCAATAGAGTGCGAATACGACGTTCGGACACACCGTTTCGCTGAGGTGTTCCAGGCGGCGTGAGTTGTGAAACGATTCCACATTTCCTTAAGTGTGTACCAAATTCGTGACTTAAGTATTCTCCTCCATGATCTGATCGTAAGAATTTTATCTTTCGGTCACGTTGATTCTCTACCTCACTCTAAAATTCCTTGAACTTTTCAAAGGTCTCAGACTTGTGTTTCATTAAGTAGACATACCCATATCTACTTAAGTCATCAGTGAGAGTGAGAACATAACGATATCCTCCGCGAGCCTCAACGCTCATTGGACCGCACACATCGGTATGTATGATTTCCAACAAGTTGGTTGCTCGCTCCATTGTTCCGGAGAATGGAGTCTTGGTCATTTTGCCTAAGAGGCATGGTTCGCATGTGTCAAATGATTCATAATCAAGAGACTCCAAAAGTCCATCAGCATGGAGCTTGTTCATGCGCTTGACACCAATGTGACCAAGGCGGCAGTGCCACAAGTATGTGGGACTATCGTTATCAACTTTACATCTTTTGGCATCTACACTATGAACATGTGTAATATTACGCTCGAGATTCATTAAGAATAAACCATTGACCATCGGAGCATGACCATAAAACATATCTCTCATATAAATCAAACAACCATTATTCTCAGACTTAAATGAGTAGCCATCTTGAATTAAACGAGATCCAGATACAATGTTCATGCTCAAACTTGGCACTAAATAACAATTATTAAGGTTCAAAACTAATCCCGTAGGTAAATGTAGAGGCAGCGTGCCGACGGCGATCACATCGACTCTGGAACCATTCCCGACGCGCATCGTCACCTCGTCCTTCGCCAGTCTCCGTTTATTCTGCACCTCCTGCTGTGAGTTACAAATATGAGCAATGGCACCGGTATCAAATACCCAGGAGTTACTACGAGTACTAGTAAGGTACACATCAATTACATGTATATCAAATATACCTTTGGTGTTGCCGGCCTTCTTATCCGCTAAGTATTTGGGGCAGTTCCGCTTCCAGTGACCCTTTCCCTTGCAATAAAAGCACTCAGTCTCAGGCTTGGGTCCATTCTTTGACTTCTTCCCGGTAACTGGCTTACCAGGCGCGGCAACCTCCTTGCCGTCCTTCTTGAAGTTCTTCTTACCCTTGCCCTTCTTGAACTTAGTGGTCTTATTGACCATCAACACTTGATGTTCTTTCTTGATTTCAGCCTCTGCTGACTTCAGCATCGAGAACACTTCAGGAATGGTCTTTTCCATCCCCTGCATGTTGTAGTTCATCACAAAGCTCTTGTATCTTGGTGGGAGCGACTGGAGGATTCTGTCAATGACCGCCTCATCTGGGAGGTTAATGTTCAGCTGCGTCATACGGTTGTGCAACCCAGACATCTTCAGGATGTGCTCATTGACAGAACTGTTTTCCTCCATCTTACAACTGTAGAACTTGTCGGAGACATCATATCTCTCGACCCGGGCATGAGCTTGGAAAACTAGTTTCAGCTCTTCGAACATCTCATATGCTCCGTGATGCTCAAAACTCTTTTGGAGCCCCGGTTCTAAGCTGTAAAGCATGCCGCACTGAACGAGGGAGTAATCATCAGCGCGAGTTTGCCAAGCATTCATAATGTCTTGGTTCTCTGGGACGGGAGCGTCACCTAGCGGTCCTTCTAGGACATATTGTTTCCTGGCAGCTATGAGGATGATCCTCAGGTTCCGGACCCAGTCCGTATAGTTGATGCCATCATCTTTTAGCTTGGTTTTCTCTAGGAATGCATTGAAGTTCATGTTGACATTAGCGTTGGCCATTGATCTACAAGACATATTTGCAAAGGTTTTAGACTAAGTTCATGATAATAAAGTTCTAATCAAATTATGAACTCCCACTTAGATTAGACATCCCTTTAGTCATCTAAGTGTTACACGATCCGAGTCGACTAGCCCGTGTCCGATCATCATGTGAGACGGACTAGTCATCGTCGGTGAACATCTTCATGTTGATCGTATCTTCCATACGACTCGTGTTCGACCTTTCGGTCTCCGTGTTCCGAGGCCATGTCTGCACATGCTAGGCTCGTCAAGTTAACCATAAGTGTTTTCGCTGTGTAAAACTGTCTTACACCCGTTGTATGTGAACGTAAGAATCCATCACACCCGATCATCACGTGGTGCTTAGAAGCGACGAACTGTAGCAATGGTGCACAGTTAGGGGAGAACACTTCTTGAAATTTTGTAAGGGATCATCTTATTTACTACCGTCGTCCTAAGTAAACAAGATGCATAAACATAATAAACATCACATGCAATTATATAGTTGTGACATGATATGGCCAATATCATATGGCTCCATTGATCTCCATCTTCGGGGCTCCATGATCATCTTGTCACCGGCTTGACACCTTGATCTTCATCATCATGATCTCCATCATCGTGTCTTCATGAAGTTGTCACGCCAACGACTACTTCTACTTCTATGACTAACGCGTTTAGCAACGAAGTAAAGTAAGTTACATGGCATTTTTCAATGACACGCAGGTCATACAAAAAATAAAGACAACTCCTATGGCTCCTGCCGGTTGTCATACTCATCGACATGCAAGTCGTGAATCCTATTACAAAGAACATGATCTCATACATCACAATTCATCATTCATCACAACTTCTGGCCATATCACATCACATGATCAATCGCTGCAAAAACAAGTTAGACGTCCTCTAATTGTTGTTGCATCTTTTACGTGGCTGCAATTGGGTTCTAGCAAGAACGTTTTCTTACCTACGAATAACCACAACATGATTTTGTCAACTTCTATTTACCCTTCATAAGGGCCCTTTTCATCGAATCCGCTCCAACTAAAGTGGGAGAGACAGACACCCGCCAGCCACCTTATGCAACTAGTGCATGTTAGTCGGTGGAACCGGTCTCACGTAAGCGTACGTGTAAGGTTGGTCCGGGCCGCTTCATCCCACAATACCGCCGAAGCAAGAAAAGACTAGTAGAGGCAAGTAAGATGACAAGATCCACGCCCACAACAAAATTGTGTTCTACTCGTGCAAAGAGAACTACGCATAGACCTAGCTCATGATGCCACTGTTGGGGAACGTTGCAGAAAATTAAAATTTTTCCTACGGTTTCACCAAGATCCATCTATGAGTTCATCTAAGCAACGAGTCAAGGGAGAGAGTTTGCATCTACATACCACTTGTAGATCACGAGCGGAAGCTAGCCAAGGGGATGGTGATGATGGAGTCGTACTCGAACGTGATTCGGATCACCGATGTCCAAGTGCTGAACGGACAGCACCTCCGCGTTCAACACACGTACGGGACGGGAGACGTCTCCTCCTTCTTGATCCAGCAAGGGGGAAGGAGAAGTTGAGGAAGACAGCTCCACCGGCAGCACGACGGCGTGGTGATGGTGGAGAAGCAGTACTCCGACAGGGCTTCGCCGAGCACACAACGGAGGAGGAGAGGTGTTGGGGAGGGGAGGGCTGCGCCTTGGAGGGTGGTGCGGCTGCCCTCCCCTCACCCCTCTATTTATAGGGGCAAGGGAGAAGGGGGCCGGCCCCTCTAGATCCCATCTAGGGGGGGGCGGCGGCCAAGGGGAGAGGGGGAGAGGGTGGCTTGCCCCCCAAGCCAAGGGGGGCGCCCCCTCTAGGGTTCCCCCTCAACCCTAGGCGCAAGGGCCCAAGGGAGGGGGTGCGCCCAGCCCACCAGGGGCTGGCTCCCTGCCCCCACGCAGCCCATGTGGTCCCCCAAGAGGGGTGGCCCCTCCCGGTGGACCCCCGGAACCCTTCCGGTGGCCCCGGTACAATACCGGTATGACCCCGAAACTTCCCGGTGCCAGTTTGACAACTTCCCATATATAAATCTTTACCTCCGGACCCTTACGGAGCTCCTCGTGACGTCCGGGATCCCATCCGGGACTCCAAACAACATTCGGTAGTCACATACTAGTCTTCCTAATAACCCTAGCGTCACCGAACCTTAAGTGTGTAGACCCTACGGGTTCGGGAGACATGCAGACATGACCGAGATGCTCTCAGGTCAATAACCAACAGCGGGATCTGGATACCCATGATGGCTCCCACATGCTCCTTGATGTTGTCATCGGATGAACCACGATGTCGAGGATTCGATCAAACCCTGTATACAATTCCCTTTGTCAATCGGTACGTTACTTGCCCGAGACTCGATCGTCGGTATCCCAATACCTTGTTCAGTCTCGTTATCGGCAAGTCACTTTACTCGTACCGTAATGCATGATCCCGTGTCCAACACCTTGGTCACATTGAGCTCATTATGATGATGCATTACCGAGTGGGCCCAGAGATACCTCTCCGTCATACGGAGTGACAAATCCCAGTCTTGATCCGTGTCAACCCAACAGATACTTTCGGAGATACCTGTAATGCACCTTTATAGTCACCCAGTTACGTTGTGACGTTTGATACACCCAAGGCACTCTTACGGTATCAGGGAGTTACACGATCTCATGGTCAAAGGAAGAGATACTTGACATTGGCAAAGCTCTAGCAAAACGAACTACACGATCTTTTATGCTATGCTTAGGATTGGGTCTTGTCCATCACATCATTCCCCTAATGATGTGATCCCGTTATCAACGACATCCAATGTCCATAGTCAGGAAACCATGACTATCTATTGATCACAACGAGCTAGTCAACTAGAGGCTCACCAGGGACATATTGTGGTCTAAGTATTCACACGTGTATTACGATTTCCGGATAATACAGTTATAGCATGAACAAAAGACAATTATCATGAACATTGAAATATAATAATACTTTTATTATTGCCTCTAGGGCATATTTCCAACACAAGCGTGGGTCCCACCTATCAGTGAAGGAAAGGCAGGGCAAGGCGGTGATAGCCACGTCATAGGATCCATGTCCACGTCAGGGTACGTCGTGTCGTGGGTTGGAGCGGCGCCATGGAAATCGTGTGTGGGTGTGGCAGTGGTAGAAACAAGAAACGTGATGGTCGCCGTGGTTCAACTTCCATGGACAAGCTATCATGTCTGCTGACACATGTATACCAAAACTAGAGTGTTTATATTTCAAGCACGTGAACAAGTATTATTCCACTACTTTGGATCCATTGCAACGCACGGGCCAGCACATTGGTAGTAGTAGTGTCTGTCTCTATCTCTAGAGGCCTTCCCTCATTCATCCTTTTCTCTCACAAGATAAACTACTCATACAAATGCATCATGATGTTCCGTGGAATGCACGAGGATGTTTCCTTGGGGGTCTCTCCAGCGCGGTATGGCCGTAGTTGCAAGTTGATGCCCCTTGAGATGCCGACGTTGAGGGGCACTCGGATTTCCTCCGATGAGCAGGTAAGATGAGTTTGATCACGTAGTAAATGCATTCTAAAGACTACTTTCGTGTCTATTTCCTAATTCTCCCCCTGCCCACTGTTTCACAGGTTAGGCTCGGTGCGAGTGGAGATTGGCTTGCATATGTACGGGAGGGTACCAACATCAATTTGCACAACATTCACTACAAAAAAATACACTTCCGTGATGATACGTGTTTGTCACAGTAGGTCGCGTTTTTTGTCATGCATCTACATCCATGATGATTTTATGACAGAATCAAGATAGTCATACCTGTGCTGTAGAAGTGTTCGATGACATTACCAAAATTATCATCATGGAAGCGTCCACTTCCATGACGATAAATCGCGCGTCACAGAAGTGCTTTCGTCAAGGGTGACCGACACGTGGCATCCACCATAACAAAATGCCGTTAAGCTATCGGGTCAGGTTTTGGATCCGATAACCCGTTAACAGCCCCGACCAATGGGGATTTTCCATCTATAAAATCATCATTGGCTGGAGGAAACACATGTCGGCTCATCGTTGGGACAGATGTCATCCACTTATTGGACGGAAGGCACCTATGATACGTCGACACGTGGCACGGCCCAACAGAGGCCTATTCCTATGAAAAGGCCGGCCCATTTGACTTGGTCAAAAGGTGGCGGGCCGGCCCATGGAAAGCGTGTTAACGGCCTGTTCGCATATAGCCCATTTACAACCCGCTAACCCAAGGCCCGTTACGCCCTATCCGAATTAGGCCCAGTAGCGTCATCTAGGCCATCCATTATGATTCCAGCCCATTTTCACTTCTGGCCCATGTATGGCCCATGACGTCTTTTGGCCCATATGAGGCCCTTTGTAACTCTTGGCCTATTAACGGCCCATGGTGAAACTGGCCCGTAATGAACAATGTATCACTTTACACCCATTAACGGCCCGTGGTGAAACTGGCCCGTAATGAACAGTGTATCACCTTAAACCCATTAACGGCCCGTTATTCCGTTGGGCCTTTTCCAGCCCATGTTATCTTTCGGCCTTCTCAGAGCCCATTTATTCTTGGGCTCATTTCCAGCATTCATTTACTTACGGCCCGTTACTGTCATTTTCTGCTTGTGGGCCAAATTCAGCCCGTGGTTACAGTCGGCCCGTTTGTGGTCCGTTAATACGTTGGGCCGTTTTCATAGCGTCATCAAATACGGCCTATTAACGATGGCCCGTTATGGTCGGCCCATGAACGGACGATTCCAACTCTAGCCCGTTTACAGCCATAATGCGGTCTGTTTGGCCCATGTTTGGCCAATCGATCATACGGCCCGTATAAGGCCCATTGATGATACGGCCCGCAGAAGGCCCATTGTTTCTACGACCCATAGAAGCCCCATTGTTTCAATGGCCCGTAGAAGTCCCACTGTTTCTATGGCCAGTAGGAGGCCCAGTGTCACTACAATAAATATTAGCCCATGGTTATTGTGGCCTAGTTTTAAAAAATAGGTTATTGCAGCCACTAGCAAACCGCGGAAAAAGAACTGCAATGACTACAAGCAAACAAATAAACAAGACAACAAGGAAATAAATAAGCAAGCAACTAACACTAGGCTATCACGGCTATTACACATATTGCATCCACTGGGCATCAAAGTTCGCCACCAGTGCAAATATAGGGAAAAGCAGCATATCATATACACTGGTTGTCAAAGTTGGCGACCAGCACAAATAAACACCACAGCAAAAGAAATCCAGAACTGAAACCACTTCAGAAGATCTCAAGAAAAAATATCCTGGGTACCCATAATGCTGGCAAGATGCTTAGCAAGCTTATTAACTTTCTCTTGTTTGGCGCTTAAATCCTCCAGCGCTTGTTGTTGCACCAGGAAATATGCATCTGAATTCTGCAGGGACTTCCTCAGTCCTTCAGCTTCCTGTCGTAGCACATCTGGTCAATGTCTTTCAAATTGAAGTTGAGACTCAAGAAGACGAACTGATTCAGGCAGCAAGTTCGAAGAGCTTGTGCCAGCAGTAGTGGCCAGTAACTCGAACACTACATCAAGATAGGACTTTTGGGTTCTCTCACTATCGTCAAGATAGTTTTTATCAGCTTTCTTGGAGACCAACAGGGATGTCTCACTATCTTGAACCTTATCTGTGTTACTTCCTTTACCATTGGATAACGCGGTACTGTTCTCCAATATTTTTTCCGCATTCTAAAAGAGAAACAAGCAGACACATCACATGTTTACCATGTTGTATATGAAACTCATTTTGGTAAATGAGTTCAGTAGTAAAGTGGACAGGATAACAGCATGAAACAAACATATATCTATCTACCATGGTCACTTTATGGTCTATATCATTCTAGTTTTTGTTGCCAAATCAAGATAGAGACACAGTTCAAATAATATTTGTTCAAGACAAAGCAGAATAGACAGAATATAAGTGTGGGTAACTATAGAGCAATAACAACACTTGTAATGTGCATGACATGAGGACATAACTGTTTATTCAATTGAAACTGAAATAAACATAGAGCAGGTTACAACAGCAAACCAGTTAAAGAAACAGGTTTAAAACATACCTGTTGCGCCATTGGAGTTTCAATTCCATCCTTCAAATTTGAGAATAGTTGGTATGAGTAAATACAGTAATGCAAGAGCAAAGGAGTATGAACCATAGCTACAGAACCTGACCTGAGAACAAATCTTCTTCTCCTTTAAGCGTTGAGTTGGGATTCGGAGTGGTGGTCCTCGTGCTTTGGGCACTGCAGTTCCCTTACTAACTACTCGTGTTTGGGTGCTCTATGGTGGAGACGGTGTTGTGTCAACTGGAACTGGGTTACTATCTGCCGGGGTTGGGGTTAGAGGGGTGTAGCTGGTTCTCTGTCCAACTGGGTAGGGGTACAATCTACGAGAGTTTGGGTTATGTGTGGTGGATCTGGTCCTTGGGCAAGTACAACCGTGGTTCTATCTGCATCAACTAGTAGCACTATCTTTTCTAAAGACTGTGTTGTTACTCCCTTAGATACTGCCATCACGCTCTCCAATTCAAATGGCTGATAAACAAGAAAAGTAATTGAAAGTATAGGCATTGTATGATAGACAGGTGAAATGGATACTGGGGAATAAAAGAGGGCATGAAATAATTCATATTTATGTTGTCTAACCAAACAGGATAGCATGACACAATTTCACATATATGATGGCTAACTAAACAGGATAGCATGACACAATTTCACATTATGATGGCTAACTAAAAAAGATGGAAAGACATAGTTCAAAATATGAGACTATGTAAACAGGATGACATGACATAATTATATAATGTGTTTATTAAATAGGTTGGCATGCCATAATTCACATACATTTCACGGATAGAATGCCATAATTCAAAATATGATGACTGTAAACACTAAACAGGATGAGATGATATAACTATATGATGTCTTTATTAAATGGGTTGCCATGCCATAATTTAGATAGATGATATGTATGTACTATGTAAACATGATGGCATGATATAATTCAAATATATGATTTATATAGTAAGCAAGTAAGCAGATGGCAATCCATATATGATGTAAAAACTAAGCAATGCAAGACAACATGCATGACATGGGTAATATAACCCTGCCAAGTTTGGCGCATAGACCTCAGGGGGGAAATAGGACTGGTCATCAGTCTCTGAATCCTCCTGTGAGGAGCTCTCTATAACCAGCAAGATGTCTGCTTCAGCAGGTACCATCGTCTGCTCTGAATACCTTGTTTTCACTCCAGATACTTCCATCGCCGCTTCAAATGGCTGATGCACAGGAAGAGTAGTTGAATATACAAACGTTGTCGACAAATGGAACACGTAATACAAAAAAATGATAGCATGATATAATTCACATACTTGATGATTGGCAAAACAACATGGCATTGCATAATTCACATATATAATGCCTTTGCAACAAGATAGCATTGTATAATTCACATATATAATGTCTTTCAACAAGATGGCAATGCACAATTCACATATATGGTAATTATACACTGAACGGGTGGCATTCACACAAAGCATGTAACTAACCAAATGACATAGCAATGCGAGACACCATACGCATGATATGAGCAACATAACCCTGCCGAGTTAGAGCATACACCTTGGGGGGGGATAGGACTGGTCATCTGTCTTTGAATCCTCCTCTGAGGAGCTATCCGTAACCAGCGAGATATGCGCTTCGTCAGATAGCATAGTCTGCTCTGAAGACCTTGTTTTCACTCCAGAATTTTCCATCACCGTGTCAAATGGCTGATGCACACGAAGAGCAGTTGAATGTACTAACATTGTTGACAAATGTAATATGTAATGAAAAAAATGATGGCCTGATGTAATTTACATATAAGATGACTGGCTAAGCAGGATGGCATTGCAAAATTCACATATATGATGCCTAGCTAAACAAGATGGCGTTGCATAATTCACATAAACGATGAATAAACTAAACAGATGGCATTCACACAAAGGATGTCTAAACTAAGCAGATGACATATTTGATGTATAAAGTAAGCAATGCAAGACACCATATGCATGATATAACCAACATCAGCATGCCAAGTTAGAGCGAAGACCTCAGGGGGTAAATAGGAGTTGTCTTCTCCTTCTGAATCCCCCTCAGAACATATATCTTCCTCTCGATTACAATCCGAAATGCATGGAGGGGGGCTGCCTTTGCGCCTACCATCGAGCGATGTCTGCATGAAATTTTATTGCCATGCAAGGCTCGTCTCTTTTGCTCTACATGTTCAGTTCCATTGTTTACAATAATTGTCATGCATAGGAATAAAACATAGTGAGGTTATGTAAGGAGTGCATGCAGAAATCCAGAGTGATGGTAGCAACCTATGGATAGACCCAAAACCAATAATAGCAGGCAGATAATGGCTTCAGTTAAAAAATACAGATAATGGCTTCTTTACTGTTTGTTTCCCACCCAACATGAAACTCATAGTAGACACCGGAGATTAACCAGATAGTAGATAGATACTATTGATAGCGGCCGCGATATGTACCCCACAACCATTTAAAAACTCAAGTTTGACCATTAGTTTGGAGCTGACTCAGAGTCTAATCGGTGAACATGACGATAAAGTAGCATGTAATATTAAGCGATGCATAACGTAAGCAGACACGAAAGAGTGCGACCTCTCTTGCGGACCCGTGTAGTCCTTGAGGTCATCTTCTCGATTGATGATGGTAATGCAGTTTTCATGGCTGCCGGCGGCGGGGAAGAAGATCTGAGGCGGCGAAAGATAGTCTGGAGGCCAGATCCCTGCTGTGTTGGACCCTTCTGTCGTTGGAGCAGCTGATGGGGTGGACGACGGCGCAGCTGGAGCCGGACAAACCACGCAAGGTTTTCTTTGACAACTATCTGTAAGAGAAGTAATTTTGTAAGGGCTCGTTTGAATTGGAGGATTCCAACAATGCAGGGATAGGAAATAGACAGGAATAGGATACGAATGCACGTGCAAAACAGAGAATTTAAAAACACAGGATTTCTGCCAATCTTGGTGTTTGATTCACAACAATTGGAAGATCACATGATGCAAAGAAGCATGGTGAGATTAAGTCAAACCACAAGAAAATGTACGGTTATAATGATATTATGCTACTATCTCTTAGTCTTGTGCTTCATGAATAGGAATTTGAAAAGGAGGACAAGTGAAAATTAAAGTTCCTACGTTTTTTCTTTCAAGGAGACACTAAAGGAACAAATCCGTGTGCTTAGTGGACAATATATATAACATGTAGAGTAAAAAAGAGATGCAACAAGTGTAGAACCTCTTTGGCAAAGCCATGTCTATCTCAGTGTGATTGGGTTGGCCGGTGAGGATGCTCCGGCTGACTTTGCTGTCGGAGGAGGGGAAGAAGATCTTAGGCGTCTGGAGATGGAGCCCAAGGTACTGCTCCGCTGTGATGGAGGGTTTCATCGTTGGAGCAGCTCTGGTGAGTTGTACGACGCCGAGGCTGAAGCGGGACAAGAGAGACAACAAACAACGTTAACCTGAGTGGAATTCTAATAGCATCTCCAATACATGACGTAAAATACATAACCACAAAGTGCTAGATGTAAATACATCAGCCGCTCATCTCTGAACTTAACTGTTGAAACTGAATTTAACTGTCGAAACTGAATTTAACTGTCGAAACTGAACTTAACTGTCGAAACTCAATTTTGCTGTCGAAACTGAATGCACTAGCAAGGTGAGGCTACACGTTGGTCGACTGACTTTTTCATCTTTGGTCAGTCGATTTTGCAGCCGTTGGATACGAAATCAAGGGCATGCGGTTCATCTTAAACCTCCACCCCCCTGAGCCGCCAGCCACCACCGGCCAAACAGCAGCCCCCCGCCGCCCGCGGCTAGCAGTGCGCCGCCCCGCCCGCCCCGAAAACACTCCCCACCGCCGGTCCGCCGCCGCCCCAGCCATTCCTCTAGGCCCCCCGTGCCGAGCTTTTTCTCCGGCGATCCCCAC
>NC_057807.1:107487207-107490209 GCF_018294505.1 Triticum aestivum
AGATAGTGGGGTACATCTCCGGTGAGCCCCCCTCCCTGCTGCGACTAGTTCTTCCTTCACCCCGGCGAGCCCCCCCCCTGAAAATTGACTGACCAAAAGTCGATTCAGTTGACTGAAGTGTAGCTAAATCGGATCAGCATCGCAAGCAAGAGCAAGAGCGAGAGCAGCAGCGCGAGCAAGAGCAATAGCAAGAGCAGACCAGGCAGGGGACTGAGAGCAAGAGCTGAGCAGCAGCGCGAGCAAGAGCTAAAGCAGCAGCAACTCCTACTGATGTGGACGTCGCCGCCAAGGGAGCGATGTCGTGGAGGAAGTGGCCGGCGATGCTGCCATGGATGGAGCCGTGCCGTGTCGGCTCGGGACCGACCACCGGCAGCATAGTGAGATCGAATCAAGAAGAAAATGCGGCGATTATTGTACAACCTCTTTGGTGGCACCGATTAGGCTGCAGCTTCACCCGAGGAAACGATGATGATGATGCTCTTCCGGTGGTGCAGGTGAAGACGGTGGTGTGGGAATGGAGGTGGTGCGAAAGACGAGGGGAACGTCGGGTCAGCTCCTTGGAGGTGGAGGACGGGGTGGCTGAACCGGCAGGACGACGAGATCGACGACGGATCCTCATCCGGTACGGTGGATGAGGGACGTCAAGGTGTTGCTGTGGACGACATCATCAGGGTAGAGGCTCCGGCTGGGTGGCGGACGGAGCAGGGTGTGGGGTTTCGTCGCGGGTTTTCGCGGCCTCGATGTATGAATGGGTGGGCGGATGGGATGGCAGTGGGGGACCATGGCTTAGGGACACGCTTGTCCGAAATGTGGGGTAAGTTACAAAAGTACCCCCACCAATTTGAGGCGCTTCTTTTGGTTCAGGGGTACCACGGGCATTTCGCGTGTCGGGATTTCATGGGAGGTGGGAGTTTTCGCGCGCGTTGTAATTTCGGAATAGCAAGGCGCGGGTTGAGATGGAGGGAGTTGTCGGAGCACAATGAGACAAAGATATATCTTAAATATTTCGGGCTAACAAGGCGCGGGTTGAAATTTCCGGACAAGCCTAACGTGTACTGTACCAAATCAATGTGCACTACAAATGTCATTCAAAACTTTGAATTCATGTTATGTTCAATTAAAATATTTCGCTACATGTATAATGCATGCAACTTACTACTCAAATGAACGTTTTAGTGCATTCCAAACGTATATACTACCGCTTCAATATGAACTAAATTTGAATTTGTTTCTCTATTTGAATAATATCTATAGTAATGATTGTTGTGAAGTCAAAGCATTTGAATTCTTTTCTCTGTTTTAATAAGATCTACAATCATCATTATTGTCAAGTTAAACCATAGTTTGTGTATTATCTTCACAGCACACCACATGATTAGTCTTGAGTTACATATGAACTATGTGTACTATATGAACTCGAACTCGATTTTTTGAATCCACTTTATTTTGATTTCAAATCACATTACATTTCTAGCTCTAGCTAGATCTTCATAATCTAAACCATGTCTCATATGTATAATGTGTTTATCACATTATGTATGGTGCCCCGCCCCCTACGCCTACAAGTATTTCGATGTGAGTTGCAAACACCACACATTACCACAAATTCAAATAAAATGTGAGAATGTTTGATATATAGTATTGTTTAGATTGTTCGATATTTAGTTGTAAGCTGCAAACGCCACACATTATCACAAATTCAAATAAAATGTGAGATTGTTTGATGTATAGTATGGCTCAGATTGTTCGGCATTTAGCTGTGAGTTGCAAACGCCACGCATATGTTTAAAACACTATGATCTCCTATTCAAATATATGAATCCGCTTTCATATCAAATTATGATCTTTGTTAGTCTCTTACACCCACACAATCCTCTAACCTTTGTAGCTACCACTAACTTTCTCTCGTGCATGCACACGCCCTCCTCGTCCTCCCCCTCCCTCGGCATTCTATCCACCTGGCACATTCATTTTTTTACTTTAGGTCGTTCTCCCAGAGTCTCCACAACTCCTTTCCGACACACACCGATCGATAAACCTCTCCAGCGATGCCTGCCTACAACATACACACACACCTTCAATCTCCTCCTTTATGTGTCCTTGCCTCGTGTCTCTCATACAGTCACACACACGTGTAAACTCTCGCCCCTCTTTTCATCGATCTCACAACCGCACACTCCTCCCCCTATCTAGCTAGTAGTTGGGCCTCTCGCACCACCTCCTAGCTCCATTCTCTCTGTCTATCCGTCTCCCTGGGCCTTATTTGCCTCTAACAAATGGACGTACACCGACCGATCTCTTGCTATACATATAGCTAGCTAGGTCCTTATAACTTGTTTTTACCCACACGTCGATCGATCTACCTCATTAGTTGTGTCTCTCCCTTCCTCCGACAAACAACAATTGGTCTACCGATCTAGTTAGGTTTGCTTACCAAACACATGGTTCCCCTTCATCATCCATGGATGCATCCCGACAGATCTATCACGCACATGCACACACAGAAACACATCCCCACTCTTATTGATAACATTGCAGTTCCACCCTCAGTTTTTCTAGTAGGCATCTCCCACCATCTCCGAGAAGCAACTCCATCACCCATCCAGCACTCTACCCCTCTCCCTCCCTCTCCCTCCCTCTCTCTCTCCTCTCTCTCTCTCTCTGTCCCATCATATTTCCCGTCCTTCAGTTATGTATGGATGTCAACCGATCTCCCTCAAGACATAGCTGGGTCTCTCCTTCTCAACACATATATGAGTCATTCTACCTCTATAGTTAGGCCTCTGCCTACCCCTCCCCCACCCCTCCCCCCCACATACACCGATACATTGAACGCTCTAGTCATGTCTCCCTGCCACACACAAACTTGACATGTGCCCTCTAACGTTCCGGTAGGCCAGTCGCCCTATATCTTTGACTTGCACACACAGACAATTTCGATGGCTCTCTTCATCGATCTCGCACCCACCCACTTGATCCTCTCTTCGACTCTATCGAGAGCT
>NC_057807.1:107490533-107516134 GCF_018294505.1 Triticum aestivum
CCCAAAACAAAAAACACTCATGAACGTGGTTTGTATCTCTCTCACACACCCACGTAGGTGGGGGACATGCACGAAGAGAACAGGTGCATGCACGGCGCATGTACTCCCGTCTCTTTCCCAACCACACCTGCGTGGGTACATGGTCGAGCTCATTTCTGTAGGAAAAAGGCAGCCCATGCGGTAATTTGGCACGTGTACTGGTTGTCCACTTGGTGGGGGGAGGATCATCTACCACGGGTGAGCAAACAAATTGCGACTTGACACGTTATGTTAAATTAAAAATAGAGGCAAACCATGTGGGGCCTACCTTAGAGGCAAGGCTCTATACACTGGATTACTTTTGATGTGTCTCGTCAACTCGCAAAACGAGGAGAAGCTTGCTTAGTACACCGTCTCCCCCGCCCACGGGCGTGGTGGCTCGCAGGATGAGGTGAAGCTTGCTCCGCCTTACGCCCGCTCCCTCGCCCATGCGCGCGGTGGCTCGCAGGACGAGGAGAAAAATTTATTACTCCCTCCGTTTACTCCTCGTCCCTACTACCTTGGTTATAGAGATTATATTATATTGTTTGGAATATATATGTCTTTTAGTAGATTTCAATATGAACTACTAGTACATACTCCAAACACTGATGTATATAGACGTATTTTACAGTGTAGATTCACTCATTTTGCTCCGTATGTAGCACTCTCCCTCGCCCCTCGACCCTTACCCACGTGGTGGACGTGCAGCAATTCATTCGGTGTCATATAGCTAGAACGATATATACTGCGCACTACCATTATTGCTCGACTTCCCGAAGAGGCGAAGAGCCAATCTCAAGGTTAATATTTTGGAGATGCCAAGTGCAAGGTTATAGGAGAACGAGTAGTAGGTGCCGCGTAATTTATAAATAAAGTTTTTTTTCTTCAGTGGCACGTACGCAATATGATAGGTTCATATGGAGAGAAAAGGAAACCGCTCCACTATATACATAGTCAGGATAGGCCAGCCTACACGGTTGCTTGCTGGGGTTGCTCTCTTCACACTCTCTCGCACAAAACGACTATGGCCACATCTCTAACATCCTGGCGGATCACGTCCGCTTGGGGAAGGGGTGGAAGCTTAGTGTAGATGCGATGGCCGTCGCCGACGGTGAAAACCCACTGTCGGCATGTCCCGATCAGGGGTCCCCGTCGTTCTCTCTCACAAAGCCGGTGAGGTTGCCTTCGTCCCTTGCTCACTGCCACGACGTGGTCAGTTGCCGCCTCCCGCCGCCCTCCTCAAGGTTGAGCTACATCCCTCGGGCACAACTCCTTTTATAGCCAGCCTGCACCACTTCTCCAGCTGCCCACATCACTCCCTGTGGATATTTCTCTACTTATTTGCCCCGCACATACCTCTACTGGCTTCTACATACTGTATTTGTGATGAGTTTATGTCTCATCAACTAGTCCCAGTAATCTTACTCTAATCACGCTTCTTCAATTTCTTTGCCATAGGGATGCTCATCTCGATTTTGGTGAAACTGCACAAAATGATCCAATGGTCAAAAGGTTGCAAACTTCATTTATTAGGAAGCTCGAACATTGCCAGCAAATTGAAGCCTGGTTAGGGTTCACGGTTCAATGGCTAGGGACTGCATGGATCATTTTTTTCTTTAGCTGCCTCTATTCCAAAATAAGTGTCAACTTTAGTAGTAGTACAACTTTGTACTAAAGTTTGCACAAAGTTGAGACACTTATTTTGGAACGGAGGGAGTACATATTTGCTATGATCGGGCAATCATTGAGATGCAATAGCATGCATGTTAGTTTCCTTTGTATTGATGAAATGTTGCAACAGGCAACCTTGGGCACAAGATACATGTAACAGAAGCTGGAAGCTTCATAGCATTGTACAAATTTATCTCGCTGATAAATTACAGTACGTACTATACTAGTACTTCCTCCATTCCTAAATATAAGTCTTTGTAGAGATTTCACCATGAACCACATGCGGATGTATGTAGATGCATTTTAAGTGTAGATTCATTCATTTTGTTCCGTATGTAGTTCACCTAGTGGAATCTCTACAAAGACTTATCTACTAGTAATAGCTAGCCCCCACTAGTAGGAATTCTCTATCCTCTCCTTGAGCCACATCATCAAAATTGATGTAGCCGTTAGATGAAGTAAATCAGTCCATAATAGTCGTCTAATCTAGACGTTGAGAGGCTCCGCACTAAGCCACATGCAAGCATGCAGAAATATCGTGGCATGCATGTGAGTGGGTTTTAAATCACATCAACATGTCTACATGCAAGCATGCACCGGTAGCATGCATGTAAGTGAGCTTTTAAGTCTCATTAACATGTCAAAAAGAAAAATATAATCCCATTATGCAGTAGGAGTTGGCTGATCTTTTTTCCTTACGTGGGATGATCTAAATGATGATGGGAGTTTATTTAGTTTGGCTACCACATTTGTCATGCGGTTATAGAGTTTTTTTAGTTCTATGAAATCGATAATTTTGCGCAGAGAGATATACGGCTATTCCGCGGCAACGCGCGGGGACTCATCTAGTAATATTTAGGAACGGAGGGAGTACTATGTAAAGAGTTAGGTGTCGCACGGTGATAGTGTGAGGTGGGCCATGTAATCACTGAGCCCGCATGTTTTCACTGCTCTTGCACTCCTCCGCTGTAAGAATGGAGAAAATTGTAATCTAGTAGTAGTAGTACCTCCTTTCGCCGAAAGCATGGGACATCCAGCAGTCCTACCACCTCAGTAATAAAGACCAATGAGCCGTCGAATCACATAGACCCAGCAGTAAGTTGGACGGACGAAGCAACCATCACTCTTGCGCCAGTGAGAGGTCGCGTCCGCTCTGCCTGGGCATGAATGCGGCATCAATTCTTTGGAGCGGCGCTGACCGTTTCGGGTGGGAAGTGCGCGCGGGCGATGGAGGGGCTTTGGGTAGGCCAGGCTGGTCAGGAGCGGGCATGGCAGTTGTCAGCATGTCCCTACCGGACACGCCCGGAAACGAGGGGACGCACCGACTCTCACGGCTAAAATCGTACACGACACACCATCTCTCTGTAGGAGTAGGTCGACCTGTCGCTCTCTCTAACACACACATGCTGTTAAACACACACACGCACACACTTTGGTCCAGTTGCACCTTCTAACGTGACTTATTACACCTAGACGGAGGGAATAGTAAGTATACAAGATATGGTGGCACACTGACTTAAGTCGAATACAAGTGCCCAAAATTTGTGTGCATGTTATAATAAGGATTCACTTAAAATAGTACGTGAGCGAACAGAGGGATCAATTGGACAGTGTTCCCGAGCAGTAGCAAGATGTGTGAGGTACACCGCTGGCGCTTTTAATTTTTCTTATTAATTTGTTTGTTTCACCCTATGACAGGTGGGACCCAACGTACTACGTGGAGAGAGGTAAGGTGACTAAGGCTGCATTATTTCTGAACCACTTTGGATAGTCTTACCACCAAAGCCACATGACACGATTATGATTGAAATCCCAATGACTCCCACACACACAAAAAAAACACGGCATGCTTGTCACACGAATGCAGGAATGTATAAAAGGTTATTTTCCTCTCGTTGAACATAACGGGAGGGTTGTGTAGCTGGTTAGCCTGTTCACTCATCAAACTTGTGGTCTCGGGTTCGATAACTACACTTGAGCATAATTTGTGCCAAGAGGATTCTTTGACTGGTCAAAATGGATGGATACAGAGCTATACGATCTCGTAGTGACCGTATAATCACCTCATCACGTATAAGATGCAGCCTTGGAACTTGTTTTCTAGGGTTTGCATGCTTCACTCTCTCTCTCTCCAGTATATATATACACGCTGGAGCCTCAGCGCTTGTAGTTTCTCTCTTCACACTCTCTCGCCCTCTTCAGATCTAAACAAGACTTCGTTGGCCTCTCTCTTCCCTCACTGCTGCTCAAAGAGCCGGCAGGATCCGTCTGCCGAGAAGGGAAGGAGGCTTAACACTATCACCGTCGGCGAGGGAGGGAATCCACTACCGGCGCACCTGTTCACTTTCCACCCAGCGGCGGCGCGGGAGGGCCTCCAACCCCTTCTTCTTCGCCGCCGTCCCATCGCCCACCAAACCACGCCCCAAGAACCTTAAGGTATAATTTACTTACTCCACATGCATTGCTCTAGCTGCATGTATACCATGAATCTAGGGCATGGTTCAAAGAGGAAAGGAGTGGGGGAAAGTAGTGGGAAAAGTTGTATATATCATGAATCTAGGACGTGGTTCAAAGAGGAAATGAAGGGGGAACGTTGTATAGCATGAATCTAGGACGTGGTTCAAAGAGGAAAGGAATGGGGGAAAGTAGTGGGGAAAGTTGCATCGCATAAATCTAGGACGTGGTTCAAAGAGGAAAGGAAGGGGCAAAAGTACTAGTTCAAAAAGGAAAGGAAAGGGACAAGGCTATAGAGTTTGAGCAGGACTAGATTTGTTGCGCTCACATAGGGAAAGGTGTCTAAATATAACAAAACTGGGACCAACACAAATATGCTCCTTGGTTGTTTGTTCTTTGTTGCAGCAGACTGTGCATGACCACAGTACATCGGTAGATGCACATGGTGCTGGTGCGTCCACTGTCCCGTGCAACTCATTAGCTGTTGTTAATCTAAGGTCATGTTTGGTTAAAAACTCCCTAGTCCCTACCTGCTTGGTTCCAGGGACTAAACATGGACTAGAGGTTATTAAATGACATGCTAAAAGACCATGTTACCCCTAGTAATGAACTAATAGAGACAAGGTGCGATGCGTGGCAGGGGCAACTGTTGGAAAAAGTCCCAAAAAGACTCCCTCGGGGTCTTCTTTCTTTAGTCCCAAATGCCCACTTTTAGTCCCTAAAAGTCCATCCTGTTTGGTTTAGAGGGGACTGCCATAGAGTTTTTTTAGTCCCTACACCAAAATGTCCCTGTAAACAAACACCCTCTAATAATGCCGCTGGAAAATTCATGCAATGCCATAGTTAAAAGCAAATTACATGTTTAACGAATTTTATTGTTAATATAATCTCTATGCTAATATTAATCAATGCCACTGTTTGAGTAATGCTACTGTCTTGCTTTCTTTCCCATTTAGATAAGGTAGATGCTTCTTTTTGTTGGCTTCTGTGTCATCCACCGTTATTGACCACTAATTGTTTCCTTTGCACCTTTGTGTAAACAGGGTTATCTACTTCACCTTGTTGCCATTGTGACCTTTTGTTGCACTACACAAAACACTTTTGTTTTAAGAGTGTTTTGTGCAGTTCAACCAAAATGTCACATCGACAACGTTGCTTGATTGCTTCATCTTAGTGTAACTGCACAAGAGGAGATCTTACTTCCTATCTGTTAAGGAGAATTTGGTTCAGATCTTCTTCTTGTGAGTTGTTTGAATTCCGCATCATGAGAGGTCAGTACTAGCCTTCTTTCACATGATTTTGCAGTGTGCTTTCATATGTTGTGCTACTTGTATGATAATGTTGCTTGATTTTAGTGAACTGCACAAATGGAGACAAGACTTCCAATCTGTATGTGCACCGTAATATCACATTGAGGTAAGATAAGGATATTTCACAACTGTTGGCCTGTATTTTGCCACTTTCATCAGAAAATTAAGTTTAGTACTATACTTGTGCTCCCTAATTGACATGCCAAATCTTACATTGAAGGCGAAGTGTTGTAGGTTCAAACCCTAGGAAGGATCTTTTCACACTTGGAGGGGGGAAAGGAGGAAAACACTCAAGAACACCAAGAACAAATCTCTCAAACAAACCCAAGTATTACATCCACTAGAGTAGCACACATGAGATCCACAAGATTACAAGATCAATACAAGGAGAGTAGCACTTGGTAAATTCTTCCCACTATGTGAGGTCTTGATGATCTTCTCCAAGAGGAGGCCTTGATAATCCAATGGATTCTTCCCTAGGTGGGGGCTTGAGCTCCTAAGAGGAGGGGATACAAGGAGAAAAGGCTCACAATGCTTAGTCTAATCTTTGCTTACCTTCCAAATGACCTAGGGGATGGATATATAAAGCCTAGGGACGAAATGTGTGAGAGAGGGGGGTACATGAGCCAAAAGGCCAAAAGCACACGGGCAGTTCCGAGGGTGTCCGGGCACCCGGGGCCAAGGGACCGGGCACCCGGACCGGTTAGAGGGGGTCGCCCAGTTCGGCCGGGCACCCGGCCTGGACAGGGGCCGGTTGGGAGGTGGCGGGGCACCCGGGGCTGCGCCAAGGGGCCGGCTGTGATGGGCCGGGCACCCAGGGGGCCAAGGCCCGGGCACCCGGGGGTGCGGCTGGAGGCTGGGCCAGGGGGGCCGGGCACCCGGCGGGAGAAGACCGGGCACCCGGGCCAGCCAGGGAGGCCGCGGCCTTGGTGGTTGGAGGTGGCCGGGCACCCGGGTCCCTTGGTGGTCGGGCACTCGGAGTGGTCCGTGCCCTCCATTGCTCCGTTCTTCTCGTCCCCTTGCTGCCCTTCCTTCTCCATGGTTGCTTGAATCTCCGTCCTCGCGTCCTCCCGGTCATCTCCTTGGTACCTAACAAGGCACAACGTTTCTATTTGAGGTAGGCTCCGATTCTCATGTGAATTCGAATGATGTTCGAAGAGGAAAGAGTTCACCTCGTTCTCGATGTGGTGTGCACGTGCTCTTGTCAAAGGCCCTCTTGGTGTTTGCGGTGGTGATGGAGTGTCGGTGCGGGTAGTTGAGGGATGCTCCGCATCATCTCCCCCCCCCCTTGGGAGAGATCCGACCTCGGATCATGATCCTCATCACCACGGAAACGGTTGTCGTGGATGGACTTGTAGTTGGACGAAGTGGAAGTCATGGCGCAATCCAAGTACTCCAAGGTGTCGCCGGAGGAGTAGACGTGCAAAAAGAGCAAACCCAAACGACACTCGGAAATACAATAGTTAGCGCATACAAAGTGTCTGTTAAGTAAGAATGAGTCTGTGCGGCAAGATTGTTCATGGCAAAGCACATGAAGCTTATCAAGATGAAATAGAATGAGATGCAAAGCGTTCATGGGAGCCAAAGAATTCATTGTGCACACACATGTGTTGTGATTATGATCAATGCAACCACGGTGCAAAATGATGTCATAGTGAGACGGTTTATCAATAGCATGAATATGGCAATGGATGCTCAATATGAAAAAGTTATCATGTAATTGATGGTAGGCAATAAGATCATGATGTATGAATATGACATCAAGAGAGATCACAACAAATTTGCTAAGGAAATGCACAAGCTCAAATATCATGGGAATACGAGATGCAATGAGGCAATCATAATGTGTGTCAATCCATGTATAGGGTGCAAACTTGCGGTGAGTATGAGATGTCCATCGAGCATGACATGTGGAAGCATAATCAACCAATATGGAAGTTGTGGTACAAAAAGTCAAAGGAGTGTTGATGTACGAAAGCTCGATGTCGTCGCATGAGTGGAGTTCCGAAGGTGCATCCAATAAGTGTGAGCGCTCCTCAACTTGGAGGTCCATAGAGCCAATCTCCAATGTCGCTCATCCGTTTGCGAGATGTATCATGTAGATAATAAGAAGGAAACAAGAATGAAAGGGTGACCCATCCAATGTGCGTATTTGAGGATGGATCAAAGGGAAGGAGGTCACCTTTAGGAGTTTCTCAAGGATGATGGAGTCGCGCATCTTGTATGCCTTCACATAACCAATATGTCTCGCGGTGGTACCGCCTTGTAAATCCTTCAGAATGAAAGAACATGACAAACACTTGGAAAAAAATGAGGTTAGCGGAAGAGCCAAACCTATCATTCGTGTGGTAAGATACCCAACAAGTGTATGCATAATGCTCATCATAATAAATGACAAGGTAGTATTGCATAGTATGGAGGCATATGATGCGAGAACAACCAAATGCAATAGGTTCAATCAAACAAGCATGCATCACAAGTAAGGTGTCAAAGTCTCCAAGATCAATAAGCATAGTATGGTTGCACTCAATACAAGTGGATATGAAAGAGGCAACTAATGGACACAAGAGACAATGATCAAGGTATATCATGTGAGAGGCATAAACATATATGTCATCAACCCAAGAGAGAGAGTAAGAGTGGAACATGGGTGATGCAACCAAGCAAGCAATCATAGCAATCAAGTCAAGAAAGCTAGTAGTGCAAAGATGCAACATACTAGGAGGAATCATGGCAAGCATGTCATGGGTGCAAATAGTGGGCATATATAATGCACATGACATATCACAATCATGAAAACAAGATATGAGGAAAGTAGGCTCATGGTGTTGGCAAGAAGTCCTATGTAAATAGCAATGTAACATCATGACACTCCCAACACAAGAATCAACAATAGCATGAGGCACATGATAAACATGGCAAAAGCAACAACGATCTCCACCAAGCATGCAAATACACATAGGAATATCATAATGGTGAATCATATGTAAGTGCAAGCAATGGTCACAATTGCATGGCAAAGGCATGGAAGGAGGCATAGCAGGTAAAGTGAACATGAGAAAATATGCAGAACGTAACAAGTGATATATATTCCGACGCCTTGTGAGAGCTAAGTAAAAGAGAAGCGCGTAGTTCTTGCGCAAAGGGAACGTTGGTAAGGATAATCCACGGGATCCCAAATCATCGTTGCTCTCAAGAGCTCATCTCGTCAACTCGTGGGATTGAGACGTTGACGAGTATACGTGAGTACCTACACACAACAAAGACAAAGGGAAAATTGTGTGTGCGTGGTATATGTACACATCATCCCTTATGATGTGCACGTGCGTGTGTTGGTTTGCACAAAATAGCCCATGCTCA
Organism: Triticum aestivum; assembly: GCF_018294505.1. NCBI lineage: Eukaryota > Viridiplantae > Streptophyta > Magnoliopsida > Poales > Poaceae > Triticum > Triticum aestivum. The sequence continues at coordinate 107,499,350 of NC_057807.1, forward strand.
AATAAATGAGATGCATGATATAGAAACATGCTCCATCATGAGAGGTTTGTTAGTATGTATAGCATAATGGAGACTCAAATTGTGGAAAGCATCACTAGTTATATCTAGAGCATTGTCATGAATGGTATGCATATGATGCAAACAATTATGGGAAATCTCACCCATAGCATATGACAAGTTTAATGGATTGTCAAACATGACGTGACCTCTAGAATTTTCACAAGATATCCTATGGAGCATGGTATCACAACTAGGCAAATCAACATGCTCATCATCATATTCATCATAAATAGGTGGCATATCTAAGCATGTAGAAGACATAGTATGTGGTGACTCCATAAGTTGATCATCATCATGGGAGCAATCGATGTCAAGAGAGTCCACTAGTGGGACAAGAGAAGCACCATCACCTATGTTACATTTGGAGTGTCGCTCATGTGTTGTAGGTGAGGTGTCGAAGATCCACTCATTGTTATGTTCATCTTGATGGAACCATGTGGGGGTGCATCACCATCCACCATGGCCATCGTCATCTCCATTGGAGGTATGGACTCGTCGAGTATAGGCATGTCGTCATGTAGGAGACCTAGCACCAAAGAAAACACACTCAGAGTAGAGGTTAAGTTGTTAGAAATCATAGTGGCGTGACATGCCGTGTCAACTACCTCACTCACTAAGTGTTGTGGCTCACTCACTCCCTTAAGGATGCACTCACTCATATGGGTAGTGGAGTCACTCAAATGGCTCTCAACCTCACATAGGATGTGTGGCATGCTCTCAAGTGTGGGGCTGGTGGTGGTCACACTCATCCTCTCATAGGAAATGCACTCAAAGTCACATATGGTGGAGTCACTCATGTCACTCATGTGGTAGTGGCTCTCCTCACATGGGATTTGGGGCATCTCTTCATATGTGAGTGTCGGAGAGATGTTGGTGCAAATGTCTCCATGCTCAACGCCTATCGCCGCCGCGGTTGAAGGGATAGTCCTATGCTCAACCTTCTCGCCGTCGTCGTCGTGGATGAAGGCCGAAGATGGCACATCATCACTCTTGCCTCCAAAGATGGAAGCATCATCCTTGCTCGCCACCGTGTCACTCGCCTTCAAAGCTTGCTCCTTGAGGGTCTCCATAGTTGTACTCATCGCCGCATCGTCTTGAAAAAGAGTCGAAGTAGACTCGGCGTCATCAATGCCACAAAGAGGGATGGCGGTGGAGTCGAACTTGGGAGTGTAGTCTTGGAGCTTGTCGACCTTCGACAATGTGGTGGTACTAGCCTCATGCTCACCGTCCTTGAGGTTGGTCTTTGATAAGTGTGCTTGGGGTGGAGAAGTCTTGGCCTTCATAAGTTCTTGTTCCGCCTTGAGAGCACCAATGTAGTTGTCATCGAGGGACTTGTAGTTCTCGAGGAAGATAATCTTGGAGATGTCGTTGTTCAATCCCATCATGAAGTAGAACTTCATCCAAATGGGGTCGTCCACACTGGCTCGTCGCAAGGCTGTCTTCATCTCGAGGAAGTACTCGTCGAGGGACTTGGATCCTTGGATGGTGTTCTCCAATTGGTGTTGAAGATGTTCCGTGTAGGTGAAGGCAAAAACGCTCGCCGCATAGCTTTCTTCAACTTGGGCCAACTCGTGACGAAGGTCGTCGAAGGTGTATGAAGCCACCATGTCGATGCGTAATCATGGAAGGTACTTGAGGCGTGCTTCACTTGGTCTTCGGAATGGACTTGATGTAGCTTGAGGTAGTCGTCCATCTTGCACTCCCACTCGAGATACTCCTCGGGGTCTTGAGTCCCATAGAAAGGAAGCTCGTGGTCGGTGTCGAGGTCGTAGTAGCTCGTGGAAGCCGCGGACTTGAGCTTGGGGAGCTTCTCTTGATGTAGTGCTCGTTGCGCGATGAAGTGGTTCTTGGTGACGTAGCCGTTATCACCACGTTGCTCCTCGAAAAGTGGGTTCACCGACGAGTGTGGCCTACCCATCATAACCAAGTGGGGTGAGTAGGAAAGCGAGAGAACAATACCAAAGTTACCTTCTCCAAGGATTGAGGATGTAACAAGTGTCACTCAATGTAATGCCACAATAGGAGAATTGGAACCAGGTTTGTTTCTCACACCTACAAGTAAGAGGCTTATGGAGTAGCTCGGCTAGGATGGTGGCAAAAATTTCAAGCAAATGTTAGTCAAGATATCGATAAGGTTGAGAAGGTTCACAAAAATGCAAGTAAAGCAAATAGATCAAACCCAAAGGTATCACTAGGTACACATGCACGGAAGATATATGGGATCCGCACAACCAAGGAGTGAGCTCAAAATGTGCAACCACGAAAAATGCTCTTGTTGTGCGAATGCTCGAGAGACACTAGCTCGATTTCTCAAATGGGCAAGATACGCTTGTGCACCTACCTATGAGAGAACCGTGACGTCTTCAATCCCAACTATGGTATATATGCGATGACCAAGATGATATAGGTATGCAAATGGCTCAACTCTATTGCTTACAAGCTCTTTGTTTCTCCTCTTTTGCTTAAAAGCTTTTCTTCTTTTTTTCTCTCTTTTTTTCCCTCTATGCTTGATGCTCGACCCAAGTATGATATGAGACAAGTATGTACGATATGCATGCGAGAGACTTATGGCACACGGATGATGACACGATCACTACAGTGCACAATAGCATGGCCCGGCAATTCTCAACTTGCTAGTCTCAATGGGTAAGCGACGCAAAGTGGCTCGGGCTATCAATGCAAAAGCAAGGTAAGGAGTAAGTGCCGTCGATGTTACCGTCCTTTCTTACAGTTAGCGATGAAGATGACTCTGAGTCGATGATGGTGACGAATATGTCACACGCTCCTAAGTAGCCGAAACACCTTAGGAAACGCAAATGGCAACACAAAATCGGTCAAATGCGGAAGGTGGGTGTTTTTGTGATGATTTTTTGGATGGGGGTTAATGGTGGTGGTAGTGGGATGAGTGGATGGGGATGTCAAGAGCTTCTAAACGAGCTAAAGAACACGAAAAATGGGCTTGGGAGGTGGAAGTTATGGCCAAAATGGTGTTGGTAGTGGGCTGATTTGGTGGGGTGCGGGCACCCGGGGGTGTGAGGTGCGGGTGCCCGGGGGTGGCTGGGCGTCGTGCGGGTGCCCGGTGGTTCGAGGTGCGGGCACCCGGTGGTGGCCGATTTGGGCGGAAATCTTTGGGGAAAGGCCAAATTCGGTGGATTTCGTGGTGGGAAGGGTGGGGATTGTTGGGGAGGGGCTAGATCCACTTGCCAAACATCAAATCCATGGACCAAAACAACCAAATCTCACAGGATCCAACAAATTGCAAGAAAATTTTTTGGGCCCATTTTTGAGGGGATTTGCGAATTTGGACGAAAAACAACAAAATCAAGCTAGCAAATGGGGGGATGGGACTCCAAGATGTGAATAAACCTTGCTCATGATACCAAGATGTTGTAGGTTCAAACCCTAGGAAGGATCTTTTCACACTTGGAGGGGGGGAAACGAGGGAAACACTCAAGAACACCAAGAACAAATCTCTCAAACAAACCCAAGTATCACATCCACTAGAGTAGCACACATGAGATCCACAAGATTACAAGATCAATATAAGGAGAGTAGCACTTGGTAAATTCTTCCCACTATGTGAGGTCTTGATGATCTTCTCCAAGAGGAGGCCTTCATAATACAATGGATTCTTCCCTAGGTGGGGGCTTGAGCTCCTAAGAGGAGGGGATACAAGGAGCAAAGGTTCACAATGCTTAGTCTAATCTTTGCTAACCTTCCAAATGACCTAGGGGGTGGATATATAAAGCCTAGGGACGAAATGTGTGAGAGAGGGGGGTACATGGGCCAAAAGGCCAAAAGCACACGGGCGGTTCCGGGGGTGTCCGGGCACCCGGGGCCAAGGGACCGGGCACCCGGACCGGTCAGAGGGGGTCGCCCAGTTCGGCCAGGCACCCAGGACGAGAGGGGCCGGGCACCCGGCCTGGACAGGGGCCGACTGGGAGGTGGCCGGGCACCCGCGGGTTCCAAGCCCGGGCACCCGGGGCTGCGCCAGGGGGCCGGCTGGGATGGGCCGCGCACCCGGGGGGCCAAGGCCCAAGCACCTGGGGGTGCGGCTGGAGGCTGGGCCAGGGGGCCGGGCACCCGGCGGGAGAAGACCGGGCACCCGGGCCAGCCAGGGAGGCCGCGGCCTTGGTGGTTGGAGGTGGTCGGGCACCCGGGTCCCTTGGTCGGGCACCCGGAGTGGTATGTGCCCTCCGTTGCTCCGTTCTTCTCGTCCCCTCGCCGCCCTTCCTTCTCCATGGTTGCTTGAATCTCCGTTCTCACGTCCTCCTGGTCATCTCCTTGGTACCTAACAAGGCACAATGTTTCTATTTGAGGTAGGCCCCGATTCTCATGTGAATTCGAATGATGTTCGAAGAGGAAAGAGTTCACCTTGTTCTCGATGTGGCGCGCACATGCTCTTGTCAAAGGCCCTCTTGGTGTTTGCGGTGGTGATGGAGTGTCGGTGCGGGTAGTTGAGGGATGCTCCGCATCACGAAGCTTGTCTGTTATTGAACCAAGTGACGAAGGGGAAGAACAAGCGGAAGAAAAACAAAAATCAACTCCTGGTGCTGTAATGAAGCACTGGAACTGTGGTGACACAAGTAATGATATAGTTTTGCATCTTAATTTATTGCTATGGCTGGAACGAGCAATTGTTTTTCCACTGATTTGATGCCACTCTTAATGTAATACGTAATTATCTCTACTTGTGCAAACAGGGATCTTCTTTGAAGATACCATATATTTTAGTGGAATTGCACAAGAAGATGTTGGAAACATTAAACTAATTGAGGAGTATATAGTAAGCATGGCCACCACCGTAGATAGCAACAGATGGTTTCGGAGAAGTGCTTCATCTGTATGCTCTACACAATAAGCCTCCTGACAAAGGTTGGTACTCGCCCACTGATTTCATCCATATGATTGAGCTTTGTCATATCTATTGGTGTTGTGCTACTGTTTACATACTGTCATGAAAAAGTGGTATTGTCCTTGAGAAGTGCTTCATCTATGTTGTTTTAAATATTTCCTTTCCTTTTTTCGAGCAAACAGGGATGCTAGCATTTAGTAGTCCACTTGTCTTTGCACAACAGGATCATGTTCCTCCGAAGAAGAATATGGAGTACGTGAAGTGACTAGTTCCTAGTATGCCAGGATGAAGAAGCCCTGTCTATCTTCTCATCAGAAGGAGCAGTTAAAGGATGGTTACATTACTCCCCACAAGACCAAACTAACTTTAGCTCAGAAGGACTGACAAATCTCCATTTTTTTGTTGTGATGCGCGAGTACAATGTTGTTCTAGGATTCTTTCTGGTGAGTTCCATTTTTCTAAAAGTGTGCTCTACATGGACCATGTAGGTGCCTGTTGAAACTGTCAATTCATAGTATAGATTGCTTTATACTAATCACTTTTTGTATTTGTACAAATAGGGGTGCTCAGCTTTCAATGGGAACTGCACAAAATTTTCATGAATACATCGAATCATTCATTTCCACCACAAGAAAGGAGGTGCCGATAAGTTCAAGGCGTTGCAACATATAAGGGCGAAATCATACAAGCTACGCGCGAATTTGGTTGATTTTGTTGGATCTGCACAAAAAGAAAACAGCTGGTTTATTTAGCACAAGGTGCCATGTCAATGTCCGAACTGATGGCAAACCCTGCCCATTCCACAATCGTAGGCATTTGATATTTTGGAATGGGACAACTGACGGTGTCCTGGACTAGGGGGTACTCAACGCGTCGTCTCCCGATCAGTTGGATTGGGCCGAGGACCCCCATGGCCGTATACTCATGGGCCAGTCCGGACAGCTGCCGCATACAAGGAATAATCAACAAGACTTGGCGATCAAGACAATGACTCCTCCCCCACCGGCGTATTCGGCTAGGACTCTTGTTATCCTAGGCCTCTGGTGCATTATATAAACCAGGGCCAGGCTAGTCGATAGAGATATACAACAACAATCATACCATAGGCTAGCTTCGAGGGTTTAGCCTCTCTGATCTCGTGGTACATCAACTCTTGTAATACCCATATCATCAATATCAATCAAGCAGGAGTAGGGTTTTACCTCCACCGAGAGGGCCCGAACCAGGGTAAACATTGTGTCCCTTGCCTCCTATTATCATAGATCCTAAGACGCACCACTTGGGACCCCCTACCCGATATCCGCCGGTGTTTACACCGACATTGGTGCTTTCATTGAGAGTTCCGCTGTGTGATCGGCAAAAGGATCAATGGCTCGACTGCAGGTCAACTGCGACGTCGGCTTCTTTGTCACTAGCTCAACTGGTCACCTTGGCTTGACCGAGGACTGCGCCCTACCTCCGATCGTCATGTTCGGATGAAGGCCTTCATCAACACCAACTCTGATCTCTATCAAGATCATGGAGGAGTCATCCATGGAGCTCGGGGGCTCAACGTCAACATTGCCCTCAAGCGATTGTGCTGTTTTTCTGGACAGCAAACTTGTATCCGCCGCCACCGCCTCCTCAAGTGTCGCTTAAACGATTACTTTGGTGGAATTATGCGGAATTAAGTCTACAACAACCCTGCAAAAATTTCGTCGAGTTCCGATGGAGGAATCTCCGGCAATCTCCGACATACCGGAGCCCTGTTGAATCTGGACGAGAATCCGGACGAGTTTAGAGCGTGGTATCCAGCATCTAGCTTGGATGTCCTTTGGAGGATCCAACCTTTGATTTGCTGCAGAATTCCCATATCTACCACCTGCCAAAAATTCAGCTCGATCTGACCGTCCAAACTCCGGGAAACTTCCAATTAGTGTGTCACTTTTTGGATCTATTTTCTGCGTGAGAACGAATTCGACCCGAATTCATCTTCTTTATGAATGGGATCTCGGACATCCTTTTCGAAGGAAGTTTTCGTATGGGGTGTTGTGTTTTATTCTCAAACACATCCCAGTAGTATTATAAGTATTCTTGCAATACGAACTTCACCGTCGCGCCGGTGTCAAACCAGCCCGACAACATCACTCCACGGCGGCGGACCTGCGTTAGACGCGTCGTCGCTTTGTTGAGTCGAGCTCAATTTCTTCGGATCATCATCTCGGTCAGCCGAACAATAGTTCGGCATCGCGAAGGATAAATCGTCACCAACATCGCCGCCCCACGGATTATACGGAGCGGACACACCTACATCACCACACGGTCACTTCATCAAGCCGGCATCGACCACGTCACGACCTGCATCGCTGGACCGGGGGCTTCATCATCTCTTCATCAACCTACTCCGGAGACTTCGGCGTCGCTGGCCGACCAGCTCCGTCACGTTAGCTGGACCAAGGGCTTTGCCTCGGCGAGCCAACCTTTGCCAGCATCGCCATGCCATTGCTTTATCACCCATCAGGCGATAGGTGTGCGGATCGAGTCCCAATTTTGGGAATCACCTTTCTTCGGATTGCTACAACAAATAAGCCAGGTGCTATTAATCCTAGTATTTTTTGCTTGTTAGGGTTCATTTTTCCCAATGAATTATTACTCTGGTTTATCCGTCATATGTACGCAGGTCTATCAAATGGTGGCCGCATTAACGATGGTCGCATGGTGGTTCGGTCAGTTTCCGTACATAGTCCGGCGAATGCCGCATCCGGAACTCGAACCGACCTGTGAATTCAGGCCTTGCCATGCCTTTACCGCATCACACCGCCGCCCTGCATCAACATTGACTTCGGCGCCAGGCCATATTTCTTTTATTACTCACTTTGCATAAATTATTTGTTATGCAACGAATTTTTTTTTATTATTATTACTATTATCTCTGGTTTGCACTATTTTTTGTGCACAGGAAAATGATCCAGCCGGACTATATCCTTTGGTGTCACCTCGGCTGGACGGGGGGCTTCGTCAACACTTCATTACCCCATGCCGGGGACTTCGGCATCACCCTGCCATCCTGCATTAACCGTGCTATGTCACCACTTCAGAGTGCCGAGCTCTTTGCTCCGCCACCTCGGGACCAGCTCGGGGATGGAACCTTGTCCCGCATCAAGCTCGGACCGCGTCACCAATAACGAACACATTAATCAGCTAAGTTGTCTTCATGCTCAAAGTTTTCAATTTTTAACTTGTGTTCGGCTCGGCCAAGCATTATACTTTTCTGGAAAAAACTTGCTTGTAAAAATTTCCTTGTCTAAACTTTGTTTGTGACACGCAAATTCAAATACCCCGTTTACTTGGGGGCTTCCTTCATGAAGCTTTTTCCTATTGCATATGGTTATACTTGTACGGCTTCGTTCCTTGTTCGTGTATTACGCCACAATATGCACCATATTGACTTAAGCGATTTGCAAGCTGGGTTACCTGGCTCCTGTGCTTACCCCTACGTTCCCGATTGTTCGGCTAAGGAGTAAAGGGAGCACCTCTGCGATTGTCACGATCGGGCCACCCGAGCCGGACCTCAGACTGGTTGAAGCCGAAAGCTAGCTCTCTTATTGTTTTCAATCATGGTCGGCACACAACGGAACTCATGAGTACAAAAAATCTATTGCACAAGTCTCATAATAACAATGAGCATCAAAGAAAGGAATCGGTGGGGTACTATTTTCTTTGAAGATGCTTCTTACTCTTCGCAGTAATATAGCATAAGTTCCCTGAGCGCGCTTTGTCTGTTAAAGCCTTATGGCCTGATTGCCTGGTTATTGGAAACACCGTTGATATTATTGACAGATGGAGTACATAACACTTTTCGGTCCTTGACCGAAGAGGGAGAAGCCGACGACGGTCAGTTAAGACGCGTTTAAAGTTCGATTGAACATAGATATGATATAAGTACTTCGGTACATGCAATCATTCTTTTACCCAACTCACTTGGGGGCTCTAAAATTTATATGAGCCATTTTATGATAAGTGTTTTTCTTCTTAGTCGTTGCAAAGTTTTTATTATTATTTATCACTCCTTTTTTCGACACAAGTGCGCGTCACTAGCCAGGGAGCCCAATTTCTCTCTCATTGTCGAAGCCGTAGGCTGACCCGCTTGAAGTTTTGAGATAGGATGTGTCATGTTAAAGCACGGCAGAAGCACCTTTTTTTTCTAAAGTCCAATTTTCGGATTGGCACCGAACACTTCATCTAGTTCGGACATTAACCTTTTGAATAAGTTTTTTGGCTTTTCGAGCCCATGGCACTTTTAAACTATTTATGTGTTTTCAGCACAAGTCCCGCAGTGCAACGCCGGACACCTTTAGAGATTTGGCAAAAACATTCTCGGATATTGCTATATATGCATCGGTTTCGAATTGTGTCTTCGGTCAATAGTTGGGTTGCCCGGCTCCTCGCTTGCCTCCTATGTTCCGCTTTGTTCGGCTAGGTGTGCAAAGGGAGAACCATTGCGATTGTGCTTCCAGCTCACATGGTTAAGCACCTCAGTGGAGAAAGCCGAAAACTGACTGTCACAATAAGCGTAAACTGGTCGGCGATCCGATGACGGCGTTAAACGACGGGCCATTCATAACAATGGCCGAAGTGTTTACGGCTTGACCTCGACTGTCGCCGAACACTACCGGGGGCTATTAACTGGCCTCCTAAACTAAATCCTTGATATTTTGCTCTTACATTGGAGCTGAGGTTTGATGATCATCCTTAGCATGACAACCCAAAGAAAGGAACCAATAGCGGGACTATTTTCTTTGAACGACATTTCTTCTATTAAACAGTAATATAACATCTCTCTTCGCATACCTTTGTTTATAAAACCGTATGGCCAGATTGCCTTGTTTGTTGTAAATCTTTGCCCTCATAAAGGCTTTATAAAGTAGGACAAACACTCCTCGGCTATTGGCCGAGGAGGTGGAAGCCGATGGTCGGTTAAACAAAGTTTTGTACAATGCGGATCCGAGCATTAATGACGTAAAGTACTGGGATACATAGAGTCATTACACATAATTTGTGATTTTACTATGGATATCGATCCTTAATTCGGCCTCACGTGCCCGCATTAAGGCTCGGGGGCTACTGGGCTTCGGGCTTATTATTTACAAATATTAAAGGGGCACATCGATCCCCTGATCTGGTGTTGCCACCCGACTAGTGTCTTGGGGGCTACTACATTGCCTGTCCAATGCAGAAAATTTTAAGTGTAATACAGTTTCCGAGGAGATTTTGATCCTCAGGTTGGTCGGCCGCACCCAACCTGAGTCTCGAGGACTGAGCACGTCGCTTTTTGTGTCCCGAAGTATTCTGCTGAGCTAGGACTTGATCCTCAAACCGATTTTGCAAATCAACCTGAGTCTCAGCGGCTACGGGGATCAGAGGTCTTATGTCATCCTTCATGTGCATCTCGGGTTTTAGACCGATACCCACCTTGAGGGCTACTGGCACCAATCAAAAATATTGACAAAAATCGGCCCACATTCGGGGTGGTGCACCACCTCGGAAGCAGTCCGGCATAAAGCTCGGGCGCTAGTGGCTGGCTCCATAGAGGGCATTTCCGGCATTAAGCTCGGCTAAACTCCTTCAAACCTCTTTGAACCAAGGTGATTTACGACACCTTGGATACAGTCCGGCGTTGGAGCTCGGATACATAGTCCGGCGTTGGAGCTCGGATATAGTCCGGCGTTGGAGCTCGGATACATAGTCCGGCGTTAGAGCTGGGAAGCAATCTGGCATTGGTGCTTGGCTGTGAAAGATACCTCGAATGCAGTCCGACGTGGGAGCTCGGACGCAAGAGGACGTTGTCACCCGGGAACAACTTCAAACCTGAGGTGTGGCATAAAAATAACAAGGCATTGATAAAGGCCGGAAAATTAAAGGGGCTCCTCGGATACCCGACGTGTAAACTCGTCGAATGCATTTTAGCGATCCTCAAGATAGAAGATGAGAAGATTTGTTGAACTAGTTTTCAAGACCGGCAACCGAAGATGAAGAGCAATTCGAAAGAATCGAGGAGCGTCCCTAACTTGAAGACTGGTTCAGGGGGCGACTGACGGTGTCCTGGACTAGGGGGTACTCAACGCGTCGTCTCCCGATCAGTTGGATTGGGCCGAGGACCCCCATGGCCGTATACTCATGGGCCAGTCCAGACAGCTGCCGCATACAAGGAATAATCAACAAGACTTGGCGATCAAGACAAGGACTCCTCCCCCACCGGCGTATTCGGCTAGGACTCTTGTTATCCTAGGCCTCTGGTGCATTATATAAACCGGGGCCAGGCTAGTCGATAGAGATATACAACAACAATCATACCATAGGCTAGCTTCGAGGGTTTAGCCTCTCTGATCTCATGGTAGATCAACTCTTGTAATACCCATATCATCAATATCAATCAAGCAGGAGTAGGGTTTTACCTCCACCGAGAGGGCCCGAACCTGGGTAAAAACATCGTGTCCCTTGTCTCCTGTTACCATTGATCCTAAGACGCACTGCTTGGGACCCCCTACCCGAGATCCGCTAGTTTTGACACCGACAACAACCTTGTCAAATTTTGCTCATTGATTTTAGCAAGACATGCGTTTGATATTTTCGAATGGGATGCCCTTTGCTGTCAGCAGCTTCGATCATTTTTTTCTTTATTCTTTAGTTGTGAAGTAAATATTGCCTCTAACATGTGAGTCGCTGAGATGCATAATCATCGATTGTTTTGAATGTACTCTATGAATTGCCACGCCTGTGTGTTTGATTGCAATGTACAGAAACAGTAAAAAGCTGCTCAAACTCTTTGTACTCCTTCTGTTCCTTTTTACTTTGCACATTGTGAAAGTGCATACTTTTTTGTATAAGATTGGTCAAAGTAGAGATACTTTGACTACAGAAAAAACTTGTATGCAAACTAGGAAGAACCGAAGGGAGTACATGTGAAACTGCTGCAAACGAAGTGATCACCCTGGGAATAATGCTAGTACATATTGTTTTGCATGTTCATCCAATGCCAGTGATACAGGAATTCGAACTAATCAAAATAAATTCATTCATACACGGTCGGATTTCATATAAACATGCCGGATTTCATTACATTTCATACATTCTTCAACTAAAAAGGGTTGCGCTGGACGTATAATTAATTAACCGAAGCTACCCAGCTGTGTCCCGCTAAGCCGAACAGAAGCTTTAGTGACTTAACTGCAGGTGCAGTTGCGTAACTGACATGTGGCCTGTTGGCCCCATGTGTCAGTCAGCCAACTGCACCAGCAGTTAAGTAGAAGTAGCGTTCTTCTCCAGCGCAGCTCTCCAACTCCACGTCGCCGCCAAGAAGCTAACCTGCCATCAATGGTCAACCCGCCTAGCCTGGCTTCAACCGGAGGGTAGCAGCAGTGGCCTTACTTGGACCCGAGCGGCAGCGACCTACCGTGTTCTACTCTTCCTCATTTTCTGTGTGGCGTGACCTTGTTGGCAGCGGGGCGGGGCCTCGGCGGAGCCGGCGATGTCCTCTGTCTCGTTGCCAGCGGGCGGCGCCTCAGCGGAGTGGTGGAAATCCTCCCCCACGTTGCCGGCAGGGTGGGGCCTCGGCTAAGCCGGTGATGTCCTCTGCCCTGTTGTTGGTGGGGCGGGGCCTCGGTGGAGCCGGTGGTGTCCTCTGCCTCGTTGTTGGCACCGCGGGGCCTCGGTGGAGCAGGGCCTCGTCGACGCCAGCGGAGCTGGGACTCGTCGGAGCCGGCATTGTCCTCTGCCTCGTCCTCGATCTCGCCAAACAGCGCCTCGCCCGCTTCATCGCCCTCTTTGCTAGCCTCTTTGTAGGCGGCCGCAGCCTCCGCCACCCGCATGCGGTACCGCCAGCGCTCGAGGCGGCCCTTGCGGGCGGAGCGGTACGAGTTGAGCAGCGCCTCCTGCTCCGCCCGCTCCGCGGCGATCTACTCCTCCGCCTGCAGGTGCTCCTGGAGGATATGGTGGTTGTAGGTGGCGTCAGCTTGCGCCTCCCAGAACTGCTCCTCACACATCTGCCTCGCCGTGTCGATATATTGGGCACGGGCCTCGCCGATGGTCATGGTGCAATGCACCGACGAGGATGGCGCGGGGGAGGGGGTTGGCACCGGATCATCGACTACCATGTTCTCCATTGGGACGTCGTCATCCTCCGGCTGCCTGCCGGCCAGCCGGTCGGCAGCAATGGCTGCCATCTCCTTGTGGTCCATCATCCGCCCGTCCCGAAGAGCACTGGAGCGCGAGGAAGCCATGGTGGTCAGTAGTGGTGTGGACAGGAGAAAGGGAACGGATGCGGATGACTGCGGCTATGGCCGACGCAGCAGTTTATATAGCAATGGTGGGCGAGCGGAGGGACGGATGTGTGGCGCTGGAGTAGCTGCCTCGGCAACCGCGTATCATTAATGTAGGCGGTAGATGGACGGACGGACGACACTTGTGTCGTTTGAAGGTGGAGCAATCGCCTGCACCGGGAAGCGGGGCAGGCGGCGCTGACTGTTTCGGGCGGAAAGCGCGCGCGGGCGAGGAGATGACTTTACTTGGAGAGGATGACAATGGGGACCCACCAGGTCCATAGCCTCACGTACGCAAGTGCCTCCTTATTATATATATATAACTATAATTTATTTTGCTTCCTCCTGGTTTCCTGAAAATATGGTCCCACACCATTGTCAACCTATGTACTCCCTCCTTTCCGGTTTATAGGGCTTATCTCAAAATTTTAGTTTTTCCATTTTATAAGGCTCAATTTGGTTGTGTTCCATCACATGTTCAGATTCCAAGGTGCATTAAATCATTGCATGCAAGTATTAAGAGAAAATTGACCAATGCATGTACTTTATGCATGCATGCATGCATTGCAATTAATGCATTGATAAACATAGTTTTTTTAGGATAACAAGAGCATTAATTAGGTGCTTTTGCAAAACCACAAAAAGTATTCCAGCACTTGCCATCTACCTTTATTAGTGAGATTTTTGAATTGAGCACTATAAACCAGAAAGGAGGGAGTAGCCAATAAACGAGAGAATTGCACAAGAAGCGGCCGACAGCTGGGACCAAGCAGCTCGAGCAGTATTTGTGTTTTTGAGGTGTGAGCACTCCGGAGTTTTTTGATGTTTAGCCCAGATATTATTTTTTCTCCTCTGAACAACAACGAAAACATCATTGCATGTATTAACTGGGCGGGCTGTGGCCCGTCTAGCCCAGGCCATATATCCAGCCCAGATATTAATTTTTTTTCAAGCTGAAAATGGCTAGCCCAGCTATAATTTTTTTTAGGAATACCCAGGCAAGGTCAAGTTCTTATTCTCCGCCCCGCTGGGCTGCAAATCTTTCCTAGGAGGGATCCATTAGGCTTAACAAGAAAATGGGCTTTAAGAAATAATAAATGGGATGTAATTATAAAAACTGGGCAATAACTATAAAAAATGCACCAAACACGTAATTACTTTATAAAATATATTTTTTGGATATTGAAAATTTTAATTTCATTAATTGTTGCGAGCGCAATGTTTTTGTTGGATTTTTACGTAATATAAATTTATATTGAAATTGTATTTAATCTGACTAGAAATTTCGGGATAAAAATATTTCGGATCCCATCAAAATGTGGGAAATTTTAATTGAATTCTGTTTTGAATGGTTGGTTGAAATGGGATGTACTTTTAACAAACTGTAAATGGGCTGTAGTAAATTCCATTAGAATTCAAAAATGGGCTACACATTCTTACAAATCTCAAATGGGCTATAAGTCCTCTGCCACACACTTCTGGCCTTACTAAGTTGACGCGCCCCCTAAAAAACAGAGTTGACGCGTATGCAAGGCTTTGTCAACTTATAGTCAACACACGGTTCTAGCAGTAGTGGCCGTTGGATGTCCATCCAACGGATGCCGTGCTTCTTCTTCAATCTCAGATATTCTAGCTTCACCCGCCCAAAAAATGATTCCTCCCCCTGACATCTGGGGTGCACCATTTTGGAAGTTGAGTTGTGGGCCTACTAAGTTGACGTACCAAGGGCTTTGTCAACTTAGTCAATATAAACGATTCTAGCTGTAGTGACCGTACGATGTCCATCCAACGGCCATCATGCTTCTTCAACCTCTGGTCTTCTTGCTCCAGCCGCCCAAAGCAGCGCCGGTCGTGCCGCCTGCTCCTGCCTCCCGTGGCCGGCTGTGCTGCCGCGGAGGCCTCATCGCCCCCTACTACTCCCACCGCTGGCTAGGCCATCCCTCCACTCACCCACACCCCCTATTATTCTGCGGCGACGGTAGCGCAGCCAAACCAGTGAACCCTCGTACTCCTCTCCGCGTGTGCATCCACTGCCGCGTCTTCCCAGGCTCCATGTTGTCCCCATCCTAGGCCTCACCGTCGTCCACCACCGTGGTGCTCTCGGCGCGGCGTGGTCAACGTGGTCAAGGAACGACTTCCATCGAACGTGGACTGTATGTGGAGAGGCTGATAGCTGGGTCCACGGCAGCCGCAAGGAAGTGCCTCCTTATTACGCAAAAAATAATTATTCCTCCACCTGACAGCAGGGACCCGCCGGACGGGCCACCATATTTCGCGAAAAAATGATTCACCCCCTGACTGCTGGGACCCACCAGCTACATCTTCGCACGCAAGGAAATGCATCCGAAAAAAAATGATTCGCCCCCCTGACTGCTAGGACCCACCAGCTACATCTTCGCACGCAAGGAAGTGCGTCCGAAAAAAAAAGATTCTCCCCATGACTGCTGGGACCCACCAGCTACACCTTCGCCCGCAAGGAAGTGTGTCCGGGCAAAAAAACGATTCGCCCCCCTGACTGCTGGGACCCAGCAGCTACACCTTCGCACGCAAGGAAGTGCGTCCGGGCAAAAAAAACACAAAACGATTCGCCCCCTGACTGCTGGGACCCACCAGCTACATCTTCGCATGCAAGGAATTGCCTGACAGTCGGGACCCACCTGGTCGAAGCGTACATAGCGTTGTCATTCTGGTCGCGAACGTATACGTACATATATACTGGTGGATGTAGAGGCGCGCACGTGTCGTAGTAGAGGCGCGCACGAAGCATGTACACGTACGTACAGTGGCCAGGGTGCAAGAAAGAAAATATGGCCACGTATGTGTACATATGGGCGGGGTCTCGAACGCCTACTCGCGCATACGTACGGCCAGAGATCGTGTACATGGCTGGGTCGGAACAGAGAAATAGCATCGTCGTCGTGTTCATGGGGAGCCAACCGGCTTGGTCGGAACAGAATGCGTGGTCGTGTTCATCGGGAGGGCTTGCACGGAATAGGCGATGGAAACGAGGCTTGGCGTACCGCAGAACGGAGGAAACGACCTTGTGTTCGACGGCCATGTTTGGAACGGGTCCTGTTGATTGGGAGGGGTCTGGCGTACCGCAAAACGGAGGAAACGAACCTCCTACGGTCAAAACGGGGGTCCTGTTGATCAGGAGGGGTCTGGCGTACCGCAAAATGGAGGAAACGGACCTCCTATGGTCGAAACGGGGGTCCTGTTGATCGGGAGGGGTGTGGCGTACCGCAAAATGAACGAAACGGACCTCCTACGGTCGAAACGTGGGTCCTGTTGATTGGGAGGGGTGTGGTGTACCGCAAAATGGACAAAACGGACTTGTGTTGGAGCACTACGGTCGAAACTGGGGTCCTGTTCATCGGGAGGGGTGTGGGGTACCGCAAAATGGGACTCCATGGGATATTGTTCATCTCCACCGTCAACCTCCTCCAGCCTCCACGGGCTACCGTCGACCTCCTCCAGCCACCATGGGCTCCTGTTCATCCAGCCTCCACCGTGCGCTACTCCACCGGGTACTGTTCAACCACCCCTCCACCATCTACTATGCATCCACCCTCC